>NC_134484.1:110834465-110954465 GCF_040206685.1 Ascaphus truei | reverse complement strand
GGTGGAGGGGGGGGGGCGGTGAACAGAGGTGGAGGGGGGGGGGTGAACAGAGGTGGAGGGGGGGGGGTGAACAGAGGGGGAGTGGGGGGGGAACAGAGATGCAAGGGGGGACAGGCTGGACTGGGGAGAGAGCAGAGAGAGAGACAGGCTGGAGTAGGGAGAGGACTGAGAGAGAGACTAGGGGGTCACCTACCCAGTCAGTCACCTACCCACCCACCCAGTCACCCACCCAGCCAGTCAGTCACCCACCCAGTCAGTCAGTCAAAAGTCAGTCAATAAGTCCCCCCCACCCAGTCAGACAGTCAGTCATCCCACCCGTCGCCAAGTCACCCAACCCAGTCAGACAGTCAGTCATCCCACCCAGTCAGACACCCCGTCACCCAACCCACCCAGTCAACCCATCCCCCCACAGTCACCCTCTGCCTGTGTCTCCCCCCTCTCCCCTGCCTGTGTCTCCCCCCTCTCCCCTGCCTGTGTCTCCCCCCTCTCCCAATTTGTATCTGGATATTTTATTTACCCTGTATATCTTAACTGCCCTATACTACACCAAAATAATCTATACTGCTTTCTTCCAGATCTGACTCAAGCTTCACACAGAAGACATCGGCATCCCCCGTAACCCAGAAGACAGGTAAGAAACACCTCCCCTCCAATGTATAACATTGCGGGAATGAGGTACCTGGACATTGAGGGTCTGCGGATCAGGTAAGATCCCAGGCGGGATTGCTGCTTTAAATATTGTGAAGCGGGGGCATCCAGGCACTAGTTAAGGGGGGCAGGAAACTAGTCATTCACATCTGGCTTTTTTTTTTTGATTCGACATTTATATATATATACACACACACACACACACACACACACACGGACTAATTGTAGTATAATGTAATACAATAAATAAACTTATGTCAAAAACGAATGTTCTTACTAGGAATTTATTAAATTTATTTCATTTATAGTTTTTTTTTTAAATGCAGGGCTGGGGGCGGGATTAGAGGCGGGGTTGGGGGCGGGACGGGACTAGGTGGCGAGTAGGATTTTTGGTTCGGCGAGTAGACTTTTGGGTGATTTGTCAAGCACTGTGTATATATACACACACACACACACATATATATATGTGTATATGTGTATATGTGTGTGTATGTGTGTATGTGTGTATGTGTGTGTGTGTGTGTGTGTGTGTGTGTGTGTGTGTGTGTGTGTGTGTGTGTGTGTGTGTGTGTGTGTGTGTGTGTGTGTGTGTGTGTGTGTACACACACACACACACACACAATATGAGAAAAAGATGCTTTAAAATCAGTCATCCCAAGACATGCTCCAATGGATTTGTCAAAACGAAGTTCAGAAAGCCATCATTAATTAATGCAAAACAGCTGAAAATGTTTCCTTTTAACATCAACATATTCCTCACCCACCAGCATTAATAAAGTTTAATATTATATATATATATATATATATATATATATATATATATATATATATGATAATAATAAATATTTATATTCTTGTATTTATGTCCAGCATAATAAAAAACATTTTTTTTTAGATCACACACAACATTCAAACAATTACAGGTCTTCATTGTACAAAAGGAATGCATGACAAAATAGTCAAGTGTGATTCAGAGGTTTCTGGGGCATGTCAGTCCAAAAGTGTGTAAATGTTTCTGTTCAGCCACAAGCCCAAGATTGTTTCCACCTTTTCTGTTCCTTGAGTAGGTTCATAGTCTTACAGTTGTGTACCTATACCTGCAATATGAGAAGTGTGCTCCTTGACGAAAGAAAACCCAGCACCCCCTTCAAAAATGTTGAGAAATTAACATAAGGATTCAATTGAACTCATTTTTAAAAACAAGGCTCTGTTCACATTTTGTGTTAAAGTGGCCTTAATATATACTCATGAAGCTCAAACTGAGTTTGGTCCCCTGGAATCATAAGCCGCTGCTTAGAATTACAGCAGTTAGCCGACAAGTCCTCATAATGGCATGGTCACGGGATAACGTGATGATGCAACAGATAATGTCACCGCACGTTTCGTACAAGACAGTACTTCCTCAGGTATGTGTGTGAGGAACCACAAAAATACCACAATAGATATCATACAAGACCATATTTCTACAGGTGAGGCACACATGAGGAAGTACTGTCTTGTACAAAACGCATTGTGGCATTTTCTGTTGCATCATTACGTTACCTAGTGACCACGCCATTATGAGGACTTGTTGTGAACAAGTCCAATTCTGAGCAGCGTCTTGAGATTACAGGCCCAACTTCCAGATCCCAACTTCCAGAGCCCCTTGCAGTATAACACCAACGGACAGCGACACTCTGAACAGCTTGATCTTATTTTACAAGCAAGTTCTGCATACTTACCTATATTAAATAAATGTATACCCTTTTTAACCTCTGGCCTGAGGAATAACCTGGGGCAAGTTTGGAGCGACAGGCGACAGGCGACAGGAGGTTGCAAAAGAAGTTCAATTTACCTTCACCAACTAACTATATTTTCTGCGTGGAGAAACTTTTCTATGTGAATGGTAACTACTTTTCTCTGGTAGAACTCCTAAGGTTTAAACATTGATAATCTATCATTTTCGGTTAGTTTAACATTGACAGTTTGAATATTAGTCAATGTAAAAAAAAATTATAACAATGAAAATGGGTAGGTGCAGTGCTCTCAACCTCACTAGTAAGGTCAAGAGATATCCACTTGCAAAGATTAATAAAACACGCAACAGACGATTTAGCTTATCATATCTGTACTGAAATACTTTGCACACACATGTACTATGCTATTTGTATTACTGCATCAGCCTCAATTTAAAAAAAAAAGTTTAAAATAAAAATAATGTTATCCTGAAGCTACTTGTAACTGACATACTTTGTGTCTTTCTACAACAACCTACTTGAAAACAAGAGACACAACAATTTGTTAAAGGTATCTTGAAGCTGTCCAGACATGTATTCAGCCCACATATTTTCATACCTCAAAATAGTTGTTTCCTCTGAAGGACTCGGAAGTGCACAAACTGGGGGAAAACTCCAGAGAAAAGGTAAGGGGGGTGGAGGGGGGGGGAGGAAGCAGGGGGTGAGAGTAGAAAGGGGGCACAGACAGAAGTTTGTGCACCCTTGCATTACACCTTATGCAAGATGATTGTAGAATAACTATGCGTGTGCATGGTCACTGCTACAGATGTTGCTGACGTTATTGCACCTGTTAATATGATGTGCTGCGTTAACATGGACATATTTTAACAGTAGTGCTATTGAAAACAATGGTTCACGTGTTCATGCATTATTTTGTGTTAAAAGGAGTAATAACAGCTGCTACATCTGTATAGCACAGTATATATTTTACTTTCGCCACTTATCACCAAGGTTCTCCTTCAGTGCCAATTAAATAAAGCACATTTCTAGCCTTTACTTAACCTAGTGACATTTAATACAGTAGGGTTTTTGGTCAGCCACACAGAACTTTGGCAAGGTCTCCTTTATGTATTTTGGGCACCACCTCAGAATTGTGCTATAAATAATTAGTCCATCTCTGACATATCCTGTTGCAGTGCAAATTATACTGGATAGGTTGTGCTATCACCGGTCACGATAGTTAGGCCACGCCCATAGTGGATCCGACGTCGCAAGGGATGTTGCTTACGCCAAATCCAATCCAATGGAGGTCAATGCGCGTGTCCATAGTGCGCGCGTGTCCATAGTGCGAGCATGCACCGAGGCGGCCAATGCACAGCAACACAATCTTGTTTGTTTTGCCGCGCGACGGCCGGGTCACGTGTGCGGTTCAGCCAATGAGGGCGAATCGCTCACATGGTTTCATGGGCACATCCCCTGGCGCGCCCTGGCCACACCTATCCCCACCACCATCGCTCAACCCTACAGGACACATCTCGCCTGTACTATGTCCGAGGCCTTAGTTAGCACAGGGCTGATCAGTCCAGCAGGAGGAGGGTTCCATGACTGCCCACCCCTGTTCCCAGTGCACATTAGCTCGCTGCGGGGGGGAGAGGAGGAGTTGGACATGCTATATTCATAAGGAACCCCTTTTATTTTTCTCATATCTTGCAGAAAGAAAACAACGTTTTCAGGAAAATTTGAGTAACTGTAGGTGTCACAGTAGACGATTACATTTAAGAATCATTTGCTAATCTAACACATTTTTTGGAATTGGTGATGGCACGATGGCCTCATCTAGTGCATAGCTACTAAATTGTGTTTAACAAAGAAGATACGCATGTTGTATTGTATGTCTTTATTTATATAGCGCCAAAAGTGTACTCAGCACTTCACAAAGAATACAGTACAGGGAATTATAATAATATAATAAGTGCAGCAAAATCAGACAATAGGAAAGGAAATCCCTGCCCCGAAGAGCTTACAATCCAAGATATTTGATGGGAGACTTACAGAGACAGCAGGTGAGGGAATACGTGCTGTGTATGGCAGTGCTTGGCCACAATGGGTGGTAGGAGTGGCCGAGTGTGGGATAGTAACCATGAGTACAGGCTGTTGGGATGCTTAACTTGTGGGGTGAGTTTTAAGGTTAGTGAGTATTAGATCAGAAGGTTAACACCATTTACAGGGGAAGAGATGGCAGGGATGCATGGGTGAGTTCAGGTGTGTATGTCTCGGTTCCGGCGTAGATCCCCAGCAGCATGAAGGAGTAGATAGAGGGTGTGAATGGAGGATTTGTGTGGGTGTTTTTTATTGAGGGGTAAATAAGTTGTTGGGAGAGAGGTATTTAAATAATGGTGCAGTGGAGAGTAGGGAAGTTGGAGAGAACAGAGATGTTCACAAAGGAGTGAGGAAACAGTAAACAGAAAAAGCAATAGGGAGGGCATTGTGAGATGCAGGAGGAGCGACAGGCCAGGTATTGGAGGATAAGAAGAGTACAAAGAATCAGAGCATTTAGAAAATCAAGTTCTCACAGCTGCAGAGTTGATGTTGTGTAGAGTCAAAGTTTTACTCCAATCTTCACCTCCAAATTAATCTCCAAAATTATCTCCACATTTTCAATGTTACACTTGAAAATGTTACACACAGCCATATGGCTCACAGCCAAAAGAGCCTGCCTTATATACTTGAACACATTCACTTGTCTAACAATTAAGGGAGGGGTCTGCCTATTCATTCAGCTCATACCAGTTAGATGTTAATTTGATTAAAGTTCCTTCAATTGTTATATGGAAGTCACTCCAGTCATACCAGTTAGATGTTCATTTGATTAAAGTTATGTTATAAAGTGCTTGTGAAAGAGCAAGAATTATGGTCCAAAACGCTTACATAAAATGTTTCCTGATAAAGGATGGTCTCTAGCAGGACTGAAAAAATGATTTGTAAAACAACGTATCGTTCAGGAGTGGGAGCAGCTGGGTCAACGCGTTATCGATTATATAATCAGACAGTGGCGTTCTCGTCTTTGGGCGTGCGTTTCAGCAGCAGGAGGAGGATATTTTAAACACACACTTTGAACTCATATAGTAATTTTAGTGTTTCAGATTAGAGTACAACAGTTGAACACATTTACTGGCTACGAAGGAAAAACTAACTCATGCCCTGTCAATGACCTACCACCTTCCATCCCATCTAGGTAAAAGCAAGCCAAGAAAGAATCCAATGGATATGAGAGCGGACAAGGGCACAGGATGGCAATTACCTCAATAGCAGGAAACAACTCAAGACAGAAAAATAAAGTATATGGGGCCCGTTTACGTATGGAGGAAGAAGGGTTTGTGGGATGGGAGGGAAACAAATGGGAGCCCAAACTTTGGGAGGAGAAATAAAACAGGGTGCCCCTGGATGTGTAGCAATGAGTAGGAGTTAGAAATATGCCTGCAAACAGTGTAAATCAAGTGACAAATATAACCAGAGCGTAGAATGCTAAACATATTTATAAATACTACACTTCAGCAAACCTCAAATCGACAAAGACATGAAGTTTAGACCAAGCAGGATAAGAAAAGATTCCAAAGACGAAATAAAACAAAAAGGCACAGAAAGGGATTTTAAACAACTATATTGTGCATTGAAATGTGGACTAATGTTTCAGTCTCCTTATTTCCATGCACAATATAGTTATTTAAAATTACTTTCTGCACATGTTTTGCTTTATTTGATGTCCTACACACCCTTGTGCAGTGAGTGGTGTGTCTAACTTAAATACAACATATTAAACCTTTTTTCCTACAAATGGGCAATATATTACTCTATACCATGTTTCCAAGGCAACACATTAGAATTACTGAAGGAGAACTAATTGATATAAAGCAATTACTTGAAACACTGGCCCACATCTTCCTGTGTTATACATAAGGGCCAGGCGATCTGATGGTGCCGGATATATTTTTGCTCAATGGTTCAGGGCAGTGTGCATGTTCATTGTCAGCCTTTTCTGCATAGATCAGAGTTAGAGGGATTTATTCTTTATCTACCAAAGCAGTCAACCTCAAACTAAACTCCCAATAGAAGTCAAAATAGGCCGAAAACAATCCGATAGGCCACTTCGGGGATACAGAAGAAGCCCCTTAATGTGTACATCCATTATCAGCCTGTCTCATGGATGTACAGGTGTATCTTTTTCTGGATGGGAAATGGCAGTGTAATTATGTGAAATTTCGAAGCCTAGTTTACATTTTCTGGACATGTCTGAGCATGGTGCGTACAGTACATGCAAGTGCATGAGTTTGTTTCTCACACTATGTTCCAATGTTTTCTGCATGGGTCAGAGCTGTGCATGGGTGCGTGAATGAGCGTCTAGGACAATAGCGAGGTCGTTTTTACCGCCACCACAGGTAATTATCCCCTAACCTTGAAAATCTTAACTCCTAATCCTAACTGTCCTAGACACACACCTACCTCTGGGCTAAAACATCAGCAACAGCTGAATGGCTGTGGCGAAACAGTTATTAGTCCCTTTCCGTGTTTATGATTTGCCTGTCTCAGATTGCATAGAGCTGTGTATTTGCCCATGACGTGTATATCTCCACTGGTTATGACATAACAGTTTGTGAGCCCATAAAGATGGGTTGATTCTAGCTGTTATTTCGTATGCTCATAGCCTGCCTTGGTACTGTAGGTGAATTCAAATGGTGTATGACCATTTTCCTACTATGGTGCATAAATGTGAACTTCCAAGGACCCAAGTGAGATTTGCAAGTTCCAAACCAAAACTTCAAATAGTGAGTCTCTATTGCTGAATAACTGTTACTAAATATGAATGAATATTATTCCAAATAATTGATTTCGCTGCAAATCGAGTAAAGACGTTGCAGCTTTGCTTTAAGGGTGGCTTACTGGTAGATGTGGTTACTATGCAAGTCCCCATACAGTACTTTCACTATTTGTCCTTCTGAATAGGTAAGCAGCATGCATATCCATACACTGAATACGTGGCCATGTGAAATTGGCCTTGGGCTACTTTCCCCATTATGGGTTAGAGTCGAATGTTGCTATATTAATGTGTAGCCCTTTCGGTGTTTAGTGAACGCTGCTCATTAGCAAAACCCAGAAATAGCTTTATGTTTACACTTATGCTCTCATTGACCAGTGATATCTGTGTGTGTGTTACATCCAACTACTCTAGATCTGCTGAATAAATACGTTGATGTTGGACTAATGAGCCAAACCCCTTACCTGCAATCCGGGGAAGGCGTTTTTGATGAGATAAAACATTTTTCTATTAGAGAGCACATCCCCGCTGGTCATCTTCTCGTCCGCCCCTTCCCTGGTCTTGCCCTTGGCTTTCTCGTTGAGATTGTTGCTCTCCCGGACCCTTTTCACCTCCACGCCCCCCCGCTGTGCAGCCAGCACGGACACTGACAGCAGCTCCCGCAGGTCCACCGTGCCCCCGGCGGCAACGGATCCTGCTCGCTCTCCCAGCAGGAAAGTGACGAACTTGCCGGTGAGGAACCCGGAGTACACGTGATACAGAACCCCGAGCCCCAACAAACAGAACACGCCAATGCCCAGGGGGGACAGGCGGATCCCCATGGGCGCCATCACTGCGGGGGGCTACCGGCAGTAAGGTGCAGGCGGAGGGCGCTCTGATCAAGGGGCCAGTGTCTCCACTCACCGGGGAAATGTCTTGATTCCTCGGAAATGTCACCTCCCCCCCACCTGACAGGGACCAAGTTTAAAACACCGGGAAATGTGGGACACTGACATAAAATAATAGTAAAGGAAACGGGCTCTCCGGGGCTCCGGCTGCAGTCAGTGCAGAGTGACCATAGAGAGAAGGAAAGGGTGACGTCAGAGCGCCCCCTAACCAGCTCCTCAGCGCAACTCCCATGGACCAGCGACCCCTGGTGGGCTCCCAAGCAGCACTTGGTGAATGTACGTTTTGCTGAGAGCTGGAGAGCAAGGAAAGTACAATCACCCCTCTGCCTTCCCTTGTCCCCCAACCGCCCCCCTTTTCTACTCTATCTCCTTGTCCCCAATTGCCCGGTGACCCCCTTGTCCCCTAACCGCCCCCCTTTTCTACTCTATCTCCTCGTCCCCGATTGCCCTGTGACCCCCTTGTCCCCCACTGCACCCCTGTAACCCCAACTGCCCCCCCTGTTACTCCTTTGTCCCCCTACTTAACCCTGTCATCCCCTTTTACCCGCACCAGCTCCCTGTCTCCAACTTCCCCCCCACTACCTTCCCTTGTCTCCCTGTCCCTACACTGCCTTCACTTTGTCCCCTTGTCACTCGCACTACCCCGTTTTCCCCGTCATCCCCATGTCCCCGACTGCCCCTATCACCCTCTTGTCCACCACTGCTCCCCTTGCCCCCCCTGTCCCCTTACCCCCCCTGTCCCCTTACCCCTGTCACCCCCTTTGTCTCCCTCCCCCATGTGTTACTCCCTTCTTCCGCCTCCTCCATGTTTCACCCCCTCTTCACCCTCCACCATGTGTTACCTACTCTTCCCCCTCCCTCCCACTTATACTTGTGACATCTTAGGGCAGGTCCATACTGCCGCAGACCGCACGGAAGCGTCCGCACAGGGTGCGATCACATTGCCTAAAAGCATTGATCGCGTCCATAGACCGCGCAGACGCAAGCAGGAGGGGGCAGGCGTTACGCAAGAAATCAGTTGAAGCTGATTTCTTGGCGCAACAGGCAGGTCACGTGAACGGTTTGCCCAATGAGGGCAAAACAGCTCCGTGACGCCCCTAGGCACACCCCTAAGCACGACCCACATGGCGCATCCAACATGGATACAAAACGCACCAGCTTCACGCGGGTGACATCACAGCCTCCACATGCCTCCGCGCGGCCGAAGGCTGTATCG
The DNA here is from genome assembly GCF_040206685.1 of Ascaphus truei. NCBI lineage: Eukaryota > Metazoa > Chordata > Amphibia > Anura > Ascaphidae > Ascaphus > Ascaphus truei. Next base: position 110,945,186 of record NC_134484.1, on the reverse strand, counting down.
CCTTAGGCTGCGGACATGGTGCCACAGCCCGCGCGGAGGCTGAGGGAAAACGGGTGCTTTCCCTGGCCATACCAGACGGGCCGTGGGGGGCCTTCCTGTGGGCGTTCCTAGTGACGTTACGGAGCTGGTTCACCCTCATTGGGCGAACCGCTCACGTGACGTGTCTGTCGCGTTGATAAATCAGTTTAACTGATTTCTCACGCAACACGCGCCCCATCCCGCCTGCGCACACACCTGCACGCCGCATGGAAGCGAACACTGCCTTAAGGCAGTCTGTTCACTCAGCGTCCGCGCGGTCTGCCATACCATGTCCGAGGCCTTATGCTCTGTGTCAGTGTATAGTGCTATCAGTTTATACTCTGTGTCAGTGTATAGTGCCGTCAGGTTATATTCTGCGCTATAGACTGACAGATTATGAACCAGTTGGCACTATAAACTCAGAGTATGCAGCCAGAGGACACAGTCACACACTGACACAGTCTAACCTGAACTACTGTATACTCTGACACAGAGCATAACCAGATCTGGCAGGGTGTCAGTGTGTAGTTCAGGTTACACTCTGTCAGTCTGTAGTGCCATCTGGCTACATACTCTGTGTCGGTGTATAGTGTGTCAGGTTATACTCTGCACTAAATATTGACACAGCGTTTAACCTGATGACACTACACACTGACACATAACATAACCTGACTGTGATGGTGAAGGTGTCAGGTTATACTCTGCACTAAATATTGACACAGCGTTTAACCTGATGACACTACACACTGACACAGAACATAACCTGACTGTGATGGTGAAGGTGTACCCAGGCCAATAATAAAGGTATTTTGCCCGGCTGGGTGCCCTTAAGCCATATTGGGGAATTGTAGATTGTCAGCTCTGCAACCCAGTAATGGCATGAACACTGTAACTTCAATATAAATGTATGTGTGTCTCCCACCAGGTATAAGGTGGCGAGACTAATGAGATTCTAAATGTAAAAGGTATTACTGTGGCAGTGTTTTCCTGTAACCGCGCAAATGAAAAATGGTTTTAAAACCCAGCAGCTAGCAGCATAAGCAAGCGGCTTTTAACTAACTCGCTAGGAAGCTCCTAGAGCGCTGAGATTTGCTGTGAGCGCTGTTCGATAAAATCAGGCAGTATATCGCGCAATTTTTATAGAGTTATATAAAAATGAATGTAAAACAAATATGTAATCGCCGCGCTTCTCCATGTATGGAGCATTCAGCTGGCGAAGAGATTGGCCATACAAATGTGAAAAACAGACAGTGAATCCCTAAATGGGGATAAATATATATAAATATGGTGTGAAAATCTATAAGATAAAGGAGACTTTTGGTTACATCCTTTGATCAAATAATGCCAAGCCTGCTAACCACGTCAAGGTATGCTAAGCGGCAAAGGTGCGAGGTTCGCGCATGCCCTTAGCAAACTAAGAAGCTCCTCTGCCAGGCTTTGCAAAGTATTGGCAACTCCGGGATAGGTGGGGAATATTATTCCCACAGAGTAGATTGGCTGCACGGGTTAAGTATAGGACTGTTTAGTGTATAAGAAACCCTGCAGCCCATCGGGAACCAGATTCACCCAAAATTCAACTAAGCTTCATTTTATGACTCTTTACCATCGTAACCAAAGTCAAGAGTTCGTAAGAACTAAGGGTTCCAGATCCAATACTACAGCAGCAGAACAAAGGAAGCAGCACCGGCGGAGTAACACTTGGTTGTGAGAGGCGCCACTGGCCAATGACTGTTTCCAGCTCTATATGCGCGCAACTCCCACTCCTGGGAAATTGTGCCAAGAGACTCTATTTCCAAAGATTTAGTTTTGGGATCAAGATTTTTCATTTGCCCCCACCCCAGTAAGTGTATTTTGAGTGTAATTGTAAACCAATGTGTGTGTGTTCATTCTGTAAATAAATCACAATTTATTTTATCTCTTCGCTTTGTTCAATCAAAGGATCTGGGTATTAATATGTTAAAAGTGCTGGTCTCCTGTGACACTGACCGCACTATAGACTGACACAGAGCATACAAAAGCTGACTGCACTACAGACTGACACAATCAGGTTATGCTCTGTGCCAGTGTATAGTGCCGTCAGGTTATGCTCTGTGTCAGTGTACTTCCTGGTTATATACTGTTCTCTGGGTCAGTGTATACATTGACACTGAGTATAACTTGACTTTACTATTGTGAGGAATCCGTTCCTGGGTTTGGCGGGAGCTCACTCTTGTAGAGCTGGTGAGCTTTCAAACAAACCCGCCCTTGGAATTGCTAGTACTTTCACCTGTGTTTGCAATCACTGCAGCTCTGTCTCTCTGCTCTGGCATTGGAAGAATTCCCACACACCCCTGTCTTGGGATTGGCTATCTTCCCTTCTTATACTGGCCTCTTTCTCTGACTCTTTGCCGAGCATAATTCAAGTTCTCTTGGATGTAACAGTGTTTGACACACATTTCCGCCTTGGCCTTGTTCCTGGGACCTGCTGCAGAGGTCTGCTTCTTGTACTGAAGCGCTGGATCCCCAGTGCTACTCTTGCCTTGTTCCTGGGACCTGCTGCAGAGGTCTGCTTCCTGTGCTGAAGCTCTGGATCCCCAGTGCTACTCTTGCCGTGTTCCTGAGGTCTGCTTCCTGTGCTGAAGGGCAGGATCCCCAGTGCTACTCTACCCTGTTCCCGAGACCTCCTGCATTCACCCCAGGCAGAGGTTTGCTTTCTGGTACTTGTGCTGAAGCTCTGGATTCCCAATGTCTAACTTATCCTGTTCCAGAGACCTCCTGCATTCACCCCTGGCTGGATCACCAGAGCCAGCCTTGCCTGTTCCCTGAGGCCTGCTGCCTTCTCTCCTTGCAAAGGGCTGGTTCCTGAGGCCTGCTGTATATCTCCATTGCAGAGGCCGTGTCCTGGTTCCTGTGCTGAAGCGCTGGATCCCCAGCGCTAACCTTCTGCTTCTTGTTTCCTGAGGCCTGCTGCATTCCTGCCTTGCAGAGGTCTTCGTTATGGGCACTCCCGCCTTCGCGTAGAAGCCATTCCCGCAGTACGGCTGCTACGCTGAAGCGCTGCATACCTGATTCCTTGTTGATGAACTTCTGCCTGGATATTGATTACCCTGATGTCTCCAACCCTGTCCATAGCTTGTCTAAGGATTACCCTACATTCTCCAACCCTGACCCTGCTACGAATGACTACGAACTGCGCAATCCAGAACGGCTTCGTGGTCTAAGGTCGGTGTATTCACATCCCCACCTTAGCCCCGCGGTCCGATCCCGGTTTGTGGCGAGCACGACCGTTACAACTATACACAGAATAAAACCAGAGTGCATTGGTTCAATGCCAGGTCACCTCTGCAGTACGCAGCGCGTATGGCTGCCCTAGCTTCTTCTGGCTGTGCTCTTCCCCACCAAATTCAAATGCCTTATAGCCACAGCCTTGGCTATGCCCCATGATATATTTATCATATGTTACCATTATGAGAAGGGGCTTGTACTTGCATGTCACTCACTTTAAGTTAGCAGGCCCACAGGGGGGAGACAAAGACTCGCTCACTGACTGCTCACACACACACAGAGACTTGCACAATGACTGCAGCAGGTTTCTTAACTGCAAAACAACACACACACTGTGTAAGTTAGCTGGCCCACAGAGGCACACTGACTGCAGCCTTTATCAAGGTGAGGGTTGTAACCTTGACAAATGCTGCTTGTCAGCTGAAACGTTGGATTTCATGGCTTATTAAACACCCTATTTGCATACAAGTCTGTTGTGTCCATGCTGGTTCCTCCGTAAACCAATCCCATACATCCCTCCGAACACTAATAAATAAATGGCACATCTCCCGACGGCAGCCCAATACACTATAGCGCTTCAGTGGAAGCAAACAAACATGCCATCGCTTCAAATTATTATGGAGTAGGTGAGACATGTTTTATAAATGGAAAAACTCACTGCAATATTAAATAATTACATGACTACATTTGAGAGGATATGGTTCCCTTGGATAATAGCCTTATCTTTCATAGAGGATATATGAATTAAGTCCTGTATAAGATGCGGGTCAGTCGAGCTCCTGACTTTACTAATTTGTTAATAGATTTGTATTAAGAATCTTGTTTGATATGACCTACTGTATTTTCTATATTCAAATGTAATTACTCTTGTCTCCACCTCCTCCCCACTATATTACTGGAACAGTCTACCGAAACTCTCACTTCCGCCACCAGTCTACAGATGCAGCCACGAGTATCCGAACACCTGCCTTGGAAAATCTGGGGCAATCATCCAGTAATGCTGCGACATTTCTGCAGACAGACTAATGGCCCATCAGATTAACACAGCGGGGGTTCTTGCAGTCCCATTCAAACTGAAATGTTGCAGTATTACTGGGAGATTGCCTCTGATTTTCCAAGGCAAGTGTTCGGATACTCGTGGCTGCATCTGTAAATTCTTTCAAAACTAAAGCTGGCTCACATTTTAATCTGGTTTCTAACGTATATACTCCTATAATATATACAGGCATACCCTGGTTTATGGACACTCACATTAAGTACACTCGCGAGTAAGAACATATCGCCCAATAGGCAAACGGCAGCTCGCGCATGCGCCTGTAAGCACGTCCTGAACAGCAATAACGGCTCCCTACCTGTACCGAAGCTGTGCGCAAGCGGGGAAATTTTAGAGCCTGTTACAAATGCGTTACTGAAGGAAAACCTTTTCCTTGCCTAGGCTTCAGAACTGAAAGGAACCTTTCCTCTGCCAAAAGAGCTGAAGGCCTTGTGACTGGATACACACATCTGCACCGTTTGCAGCATACTCCCCCCGGGAAGCTTTCACGCACTGCCACTTGTTATCTCCGATTTTTGATGAACTTACAGGCCCGGAAAACGAAGGAAATGAAACATAATGCAAGCCAGATTTCAAATTCCTTTGTCTTATTTATTAAGCATAGGGTTAAGGTTTTTATACAGGAAAACAGAGGGGTTTGATTAGAGGCGTAACATAGGTGTAACCTGGGTGTGGCTTGGGCGTAGCTTTGATTAGAGGCGTGATTTAGGAGCAGGACATATTAGTGGCATGATGTTGGGACGTGTTTCTCCCAATACAGGCAATGTCTGAATACATAGCTTATTCATTTTCTGTTATCAGAACAGACCTTGAATCTCTAGCAACTAAGTTATACGATTTTGCCTCTTTCAGAGAACCAGTCTATTGTATATTGACTAAAAGAGCAGGAAACTGACAATACACAAAGTATCTTAGCAATATCCTGAGCAGGGAGAAAGGAAATGTAATTTGGCAGAAACTGAGTGCATTAGGAATTATATTTCAGCAAAAGTCTGACTACGGAATCTTAACTGGTTATGAACAGACAAAATGGATGCTTAACACAAGTGCAGTTTCTGGCCTGACCTACTGGTCCTAACAGTTACTTACATCAGTTATACACGTATATGACGATTGCAGTACAGTACATGCATCGATAAGTGGAAAAATGTAGTGCTTCCCTTAAAGTACATTTTCGCTTTACATACATGCTCCGGTCCCATTGCGTACGTTAATGCGGGGTATGCATGTATTATCTTTAACTGTGCATACAATGTCTTGCATATAATGTACTGTACAACCCTTTTCACTTATTGTAACTATGTATTTGTAACCATGTATTTGTCATTATAACTGTGCACAGGACATACTGGAAAACGAGAGGTAACTCAATGTATTACTTCCTGGTAAAACATTTTATAAATAAAATACATATATTATTTGTTTCCCAATTCTCCCCACTTTTTTCTTAGTTTTGTCCCTCATCCCATATAACACAACTTAATAAATAAATAAAAAATGTTTACACTGGCGACACACTTTATTCGAGCTTGGCTAGTCCCACGAATTCGGGTATACCCGGGTGTATTGAGGTTTGTGACTGTTTTCTGCCCGAGTACATTGAGTTATTTTCCAAGCAGGGATTGAAGCATTTTATTCCCGCTGGCTGCAATACTGCACAGTATATATATATAAACTGCATTACAATTCATGAATTTATGCCATCTGGTAGACACGCGAAGCATTGCAGCCTATTAAATCCTAATCATTATCATTTAACAGATCAGCCGCCCATCAGCCAGGCATGAACCCAGGCTGGGAAGGCAAATGCAACGGGGCTTGTCAGAGGTTAGGAGTGGCGCATTCCAGGTATCTGCCAGGTACATACCGGGTATTTGCTCGAATAAAGTGTGTCGGTGCAGTAGTGCACGCCGATGATCTCTGCCCTGTAGTTGCGTCTCACAAGGTACGTGGGGAAAGAGATCCCTCATCCTCTCCATCCTTACCTTGAAAGCAATTGGCTCAATCCCAATCCAATTCCTCTGGCCTACTTTTTCTTACGCTGACCCCTTGACCATCTCTACTTTCGAGGTCTGTTACTATACAGAACACAGAATTATTTGACAGTCATGACAAAAATGTATACTAGCTACCAGTGAAGTAACTTCGCCTTAAGGGGCCCCCGGGCGACATCATGAGATCGTGGCATTTTAATGTCGCTGCATCATGTCGGCGCATTGCCATGTGATGTTGTGACGCCATGACGACGCAGCATCACATGACACCGTGACATCTTGGAGGGGGGCTGCTGTATTACAGAAGTCCCGCTATTTCCCCGGTAGTCCGTTTCACTGCTGTGGGGAGGAGTGCAGGGCCTCTGTAACTGCTTTGGGGTTTATCAAGAGTCCAGAGGTAGGGTCCCGACTCCCCTCCTGTCCCAAGCTGAGGCCCCTGGGTCTTGCCATTGCCATTGCATTACACCATTGCTAGCTACTGACACCTGTTGCATTTTGGCCATTTTTAAATGTGGGGTTGTGTTACGGTGCACAATCATTGATATTTAATGATGGTGTTGGATGTTACACAATCCCTTGCTATTATTCTCATCTGCAACAAACAAATCCACATTCTATTTGCTTCCACGTCTTCCTACATGGCCTCTTCCTCTGACATGGTTTGAACATAGAAAACAAATTTGCAAAAAATAAACATTTCTTACATTTGCAATTTATGGAAGATTAATCGTGTTCATCTAGTTCAAGGCTGTGTTAAAGGCCTTTTTTAAATTAATATGAAATATGTCTAATTGCATTCATCAATCCTAGATATTGTGATGCCCACACCACGTTGTAGCATCTTTTAGTCCCACATAAAGGCAGGAAACGTTGCACTTCTCACACGTGGGGTTTATTGACAGGGGTTAAATCATATGCTAACAGTTCCACCGCCCCTTTAAATCATAACAACACATAAAAATAACACCTACTCCCTATAGGGAAAGCTAACTACACCATAGATTTCCCCCTCACTGACTGCATGGCCAGCTAAGCTGGTTCTCAAGCCAAAACATGCCCTGGCATATGCAACAATGTAACACAGTCTCTGCATACAACAATAAAGTGTTTTTGCTTATCTGTCAGTCCTTTGGAGCAGACGTCCCTGCTTCAGCATGGCCTAGTCGTCCTTCTTCTTAGGGGAACTCAGCCCCACTTTGAGCCCAGAGAAACTCCTCTGTAGGTCCTCTTTACCAGCTTCCACAGCTGGGGAGCAATTCTATCTCCCCCTTCTCTGGGGAAAACAGTCTCTCCGCATAGCAGCTTTCATTCTGTTTTTTAAACCACTTCCTTGTTCACTCAGACCAGGCTGATCAACTCCATTAGTTAGCAGCTGCTGCTGGCTTCTCTTTGATGAATTATCTCTCTGTGGACTGGAAAGCACACTTACTGCTCTGTTCCAGCCCCTAGAGGACAGTGATGGTATCACAATATATTTAATATTACTACTACTTTATTATTACAAAGATACAATAGAAATACTATTAGTTGTGGATAATGTTAAAAAACAAAAGAAAAATATCCAGCAAATTCAACCTATGTTAAGCATGAAAAAATGATTAGAAGTTATTATTAATGAAGGAGATAATGAATTGGATGACCTGCCAGTTAAGCCCTCGTATAACTATCATTATCTTTGTTATCTTGGTGAAATCATTTTATCTAAAAGTCTGATATCAGACATGAAGGATTGCATTAGATTTTGATATTTTATCTCTGCCTACAGTATGCACTGAGGCCTGTCTGTCTAAAGTGTTGGCTGGCTACTGCCACCCAGTAGTGACGATGTGCTGCTGTATCTCAACTCTTAAATCAAGTTAAATCTTTAGTCTCAGCTTAGTTATTAGTTATTGTGAGTGACCATGCTTCTTCCTGATCAGCTGTTAGACAACTATGTGTTTTCTACTAGTGTCTGCTTAAACTACCTGTGCCTGCCTGGTTGATGCGGTTACTGTCTGAATCCTGCCTGGCTACCCTCTCCTAGCAGTCCAATCCGAAGTGATATGGTGCTCAGTCACAGTATAAGCTAAGGAAAAGTCCTTTTCAATTTCTAAATTCACTTAGGGGCCTATTCTATAAGCCTCGATAAGACACTTATCGATCACTTATCGGCCAAAATGCTTACTGCTATTCAGTAAGCCTCGATAAGTGAGCGATAAAGGCATAAAAAGCCAACATTTTCAGCCGTCAAAAAAAGATCGTCGGGTGAGCAGCGATAAGCCCCTTATCGGCAGGTTCTGAAACTCGTGCAATTCTAGTAGTCTCGATTAGCTTATCGAGGCTAATCGCGGCACTAGAATGGTGAGTTTCTCCCAAAATCCTCACGCCAGGAAAAGTTGGCGTAAGGTTGGTGAGAAGCTGTTGAGAGGCGGCGAGAGAGGACTTGTATCAGATTCATGACGGGAAACTCCGGAGCCGATACCATTAATATCAGCACCGGAGGCCCCCGGCATGATTCCCATGCAATAAAAACCCTCGGCATGAATCCCATGCAATAAAAATGCATTTACAATCAACTTCATTACCTTAGCAGCTAACCGCTTAAGCAATTAAGGGGTTAACTACCACTGCCATGTGTATTGTGGGTAGCGGGGGTGGGTGAAGGTGGTATTTGACCCTTGATGGGTGTTTAGGCCTTGCGGGGGGGTTGTGGGTGGAGTCAACCCCTTCATTACATTAGCGGTTAATAGCGCTAAGGTAATGAAGTGGTTAACCCCTCCCGCTGCTCACCCAGTAGGTATAAATGCCCACCATGGCCAAATGCCACCTTCATCCATCCACTCTACCCACAATAAATATTTTAAATCACAACAACCATACTACCCACCACCTCTACCCCCAACAACCACCCCCCAAACACATACAGTACAGTAATGGGCAAAATTACTATTATCCAGATATGGATAATAGTACATTTCCCAATATAAAATCAAACATTAGCCAGCCAGCATTAATAAAGTGAATAAAACGCTAAACTTACCCCTGCAATCATGAAGGGCATCCTCGTCAGCATACTCCAGGTCCATGTCCTCCGATGCCAGCAAGAATACAAGAAAAAATACAATCTAATGGCCCCTAACACCTTACTCACCTTAGCGGTTAATAACCACTATAGTAATTAAGGGGTTAAACCCCATCCCCCGCTACCCAACCGTGAGGCCTAACCACCCACCCTGGCCCCACTATACCCACCCTCTACCCATTGATTGGCACTGTGGTATATCATACCCATATAATATGGGCATGATAAGCCACTATATCACGCAATGGTCAACCTAATAAAAATAATTGAGGCCAAAAATACACAATAATTAAAGAAATACACAAGCACCTAAACACCCAACAATAAAAGAACTAAAAAGCCTCAACTACACATCAATTACATTAATCCATCACTAAAACAGCAAAATAATTCCAATAATTTTATTCCAAAACATAAGAATACAAATAAATAAACATCTATGCAACCAATCAGTTAAAGAAATAAAACCAGTAGCCAAAAAAAACAAATAATTAATTTAAACCACTAGCCAAAAAAAACAATTACTTAATTAAAAAAGCTAACCAATCCTGAAATGTACTAAAAACAAGCAATCCAAATTCCAAACAATTGAATCCAAACAAATAGAAAAAATAACAATCAATAGTAAATAAGCATTTGCCAAAAAATGCATTGCCTGACACTGTATTTATCTGTACTCTACACCAGCGGTGCACAAACTGGGGGGTGCGAACCCCAAGGGGGCGCGAGACTGAGTGCGGGGGGGCGGGGGGTTTACAGAGGCCCCTCACGCTTTCCGTAGGCACTTAAATTAAGTGCCGGGGGGAGCTGCAGGGCCTGTGTACACCTAACTTACCTTGGCTCCGGCGGCTTCTCACACGCGTCGCTGCAGCAACGTGACGTCATGACGCCGGAGCCGACGCCGGAGCGGGGGTAAGGGAGGGCGCGGAGGTGATGGGACCGCCGGCAGGGGGGCGCAGGGAAAAAAGTTTGCGCCCCCCTTGTCAGGACCGCACGGTCCATGCCCGCACCTCCCTATCTGCCGGTGCCAGCGTCCCGTCATGGCGGCTCGCGTGGCCGCTCCTCCGTCGGCCCACGTCCCATCAGCGCGCTGCCTCCGCCTTCTTGGAGCGTGCGGCGGGTCCCGTCCTCGCGTGCACCTCGGCAGGTCACGCTCCAACCCCAGGCGCGCGCGGCATGCACGATTTAAAGGGACCAGCACCTGCAATAATGCCTGGACTCACTTCAAATGGGATACACCTGAGCTTCACCCTGCCTCAGCCTATCACAGGTCTACGTATGGCCTCCCTTCTCTCCCTGATTGGTACTCCTCTGTATATTAACCTCATTCACCCTTTGGTCGTCGCTGAGCATAGACCTTCTATGCACCGTGCTCACTTGCAGCCTGACTACCTGTTCTCGTTATCTCGCTTACCTGTTGTGACCCTGATTGTGCTACACGTAAAGAAAACCCGCACTGCTGGTGTTGACCCTGGTGAGGTGCTAACTGGGTGAAGACATAATAGTGTAAATAAAGAGAAAAAGAACCCAGTTTACTAGCACTCCTTCACAACAATTGTATAATGATAATATTAAAAATACTTTATTAATAACTAATGAATAAAAAATAGGGTGTGAAACGTAATTAAATACTCTATAGAACAGCACGTGACTGTATCTGTTGGTAACCCACCCGGATCTAGGTGGGTAGATATGGTATGATCCCTGATAGATACTCGGGATCAATAGCTATATGTTATAGCTACCTGTAATGCAGGAAAGGAGTCAGAGAAAGCCCACCTAAGAGACTGTCTCTATGTGAGTGTATCGCGGCGTGTAGTGCGCTCTACTGGATACACTCTATATATCTGGTATATAATGCGTTAGGTTAGACCTAAATGTATCTACCCCAAATAGAGATTGCACTGGTTGCTATATATATTCTCACCAGCGTTGACAAGGTTAAATCTCTATAGAGGACACAGATTGCCCATACTCTTCTGCGCAGACTAATAGTCAAGCACTAAAGTGTGGTAATGCAGTATCAGCAAGCTAAGGTATCTACATGTAATTACCCATACACCTTGGAGGTGATGTAAGCCCAAATAGGCACTCCCTCACTACTGTCAGTATGGTGTGGGTAATTGTAAGATGTTTGTGCATTGCATCTAATAGTTCAGACAGAATAATATCTAAAATGCCACATATGCACACTCTCAGCACATTTGTAGTCACCCTTACACTTGGCAGAGTGGTATACTGCATACGTGGTGGGGGCTAGTGTGAAGACACCCCCCCCCCCACAGTATAGAGAGGGTAGGTATGGTGGTAGCACTGACTACTAGGGCTAATTACATGCACATGAGCAGCTGGGAGGCTACTCATCAATGAGGAGATACACTTGCCAGCAAATACAGCCAACTGGAGTGGGGTACACAAGGGGTTAATATAGGATGAGGTCAATACCCCAGAATACCCCTCCCCCCCTTCCCCTCAGAGTATTGAGCAATATATATGCACTCAATGATAGCGTGGGGAGCCGGTCTAACTGGTGATCGCATAGTCCCCTACATCAGCACTGATCCTGGTTATATCAGTGCCGATGTGCTCGAGGACATGCCTGTCTGTAAGGTGGGTTTAGCAAAGACTCCTTGAAAGCATAGAGAGTCACGCGATACTGGTATACAGCGCGATCCCGTGTCAAACATGCACAGCTGGGGAAGCTGAATTGCGGTAAGGCGGATCAATATCCTTAGACTCTAATGTTTGAATAAACAAGCTTCCCGCGTGTGCAGAGAGAGAACTGCTGAGAGTGTGCATATGTGGCATTTTAGATATTATTCTGTCTGAACTATTAGATGCAATGCACAAACATCTTACAATTACCCACACCATACTGACAGTAGTGAGGGAGTGCCTATTTGGGCTTACATCACCTCCAAGGTGTATGGGTAATTACATGTAGATACCTTAGCTTGCTGATACTGCATTACCACACTTTAGTGCTTGACTATTAGTCTGCGCAGAAGAGTATGGGCAATCTGTGTCCTCTATAGAGATTTAACCTTGTCAACGCTGGTGAGAATATATATAGCAACCAGTGCAATCTCTATTTGGGGTAGATACATTTAGGTCTAACCTAACGCATTATATACCAGATATATAGAGTGTATCCAGTAGAGCGCACTACACGCCGCGATACACTCACATAGAGACAGTCTCTTAGGTGGGCTTTCTCTGACTCCTTTCCTGCATTACAGGTAGCTATAACATATAGCAATTGATCCCGAGTATCTATCAGGGATCATACCATATCTACCCACCTAGATCCGGGTGGGTTACCAACAGATACAGTCACGTGCTGTTCTATAGAGTATTTAATTACGTTTCACACCCTATTTTTTATTCATTAGTTATTAATAAAGTATTTTTAATATTATCATTATACAATTGTTGTGAAGGAGTGCTAGTAAACTGGGTTCTTTTTTTCTCTTTATTTACACTATTGTGACCCTGATTGTACCTGACCTGTCTCTTCTTGTATCCCTGAATCTTGGCTTGGCAATGGACTTCTTCGCTCCCCAATCCTCGACTTTGGCTTACGGATACCGACTACTCTACGCTCTCCTATCCTCGACTACGGCTTACGGATCTCGACTACTCTACGCTCTCTAATTCCGGCTCATAGGCAAGTACCTGTACCCTCTCCACTCTCCTATCCTGACCCTGCTACGTTCACGACTCTGCAATCCGGACCCACCCCCGTGGCTTAGGGCGGTGGGTATATATATTCCCCACCTCGGCCCTGCGGTTCAGTCCAGGTTGCAGTGAGCAACCGTGACATTATGCTCAGCCCAACGCACCTGGACCCCGCTGAGGTGGCCCAACATTTACAAAGAATTGAATCTATGTTTAAACAGGTGGAAGAATGTTTGAATCTAAATAATCAACGGATGGAGGGGTTCCAACAATCACTAGGAGATTTGGATACCCGGGTTACCACCCTCCAACCTTCTGCACTTCCGCCTACTGTACCAGCACCTATTCTTGCTCCGCTCTCCCCAAGGTCATCTCCACGCCTTCCGACCCCTAACCGCTACGGAGGCGATCCCTTGACATGCCAGGGTTTCCTAAACCAGTGCTCCATACAATTTGAATTACTGCCTGCAGACTTTCCTTCTCCCTGCTCTAAGGTGGCGTACATTCTCTCCCTCTTGACGGATGACACTCTGGCCTGGGCCTCACCGATTTGGGAGCGAAGACCTGATCTCACGTCGGACGTGGACCGATTCACTGCAGAGTTTCGAAGAGTTTTTGACACTCCAGGAAGGAAAGTAACGGCAGCCTCTTCTCTTCTAAATATATCCCAGGGGAACCGCACGGTGGCACGCTACGCCCTTGAATTCCGCACAATTGCCACTGAGAAGGGGTGGAATGACTAAGCATTGTCGGCAGTGTTCTGGCAAGGGCTGTCCGATAACCTCAAGGACGAACTGGCATCATTGGAACATCCGTCTGGATTAGAGGAGTTAGTGGCCCTGTGTATATGGATGGATCAGCACCTCCGAGAAAGGAAGATTGAGAAAGGTAAGTGCTCCCGAAGTTCACCTACATATCTTCCCTATCCTAACCCCCGTGGTAATTTCCCCGCCGTAGCCATGGAGGAACCCATGCAACTCGGACTCACTCGCCTGTCTACCGAAGAGAGACAGCGGAGACAATGTTCGGGACTTTGTATGTATTGCGGCAACAAGGGACACCTAGTCGCTACTTGCCCCTTAATGCCGGGAAAAGCCAACGCCCAGTGAAGATTGGGGGAACTACACTGGGAACCACGTCCCATCCCTCCTCCAAACCTCTTACTAGGATCCACATCCCCGTCACCTTGTAAGGAGACAACTTTAAGACGACCACACGCACCTTTCTGGACTCCGGGTCAGGGGGCAACTTTATTGACCAGAAATTTGTGGAGAGAAACAAAATACCCTTAATCCCCAAAGATCGCCCAGTGGGTCTTGAGGCAATGGACGGACGCCCTCTCCAACCGGCCTTTATTATCCTTCAAACCATCCCCCTGTTTCTTCACTCCCCCGGCGGCCATTCTGAGACTTTACAACTCGATGTTATCCACTCCCCATCTGCAGATATCATTCTAGGCCTACCATGGCTCCAACAACACAACCCGGAGGTGGATTGGATCGGTACTTTGCCTATCCGTTGGAGTACTCTGTGCCAGGAGAGATGTCTGGACACACCCAAGACCCTCGCTGTATTAGTACTACCGGATCCTGGAGATTCTCTACCTGAGATATACCATGAGTTCCGGGACGTATTCGACAAAGGTCAAGCCAAAGAACTGCTGCCCCACCGCCCTTTCGATTGTCCCATCGACCTCCTGTCCGGTGCCACTATTCCCTGTGGTTGCTCCTATCCTCTATCCACACCAGAGACTCAGGCCATGAGACAATATATACAAGAGAACCTCCTCAGGGGTTTAATCCGAAAATCTTCCTCACCCGCTGGTGCAGGATTCTTCTTCGTTTAAAAGAAGGATGGGTCTCTCCGACCCTGTATAGATTATCGGGGGCTCAACAAAATAACGGTTAAGAACCGTTACCCTCTCCCTCTGATCTCTGAATTATTTGACAGACTTCAAGGGGCCACAGTCTTCACGAAACTGGACCTAATAGGGGCATACAACCTGGTGAGGATCCGTCATGGAGATGAGTGGAAGACGGCGTTCAACACTCCCGATGGACACAAGGAGTATTTGGTGATGCCCTTCGGTTTGTGCAACGCACCCGCAGTGTTCCTGGAATTTGTGAATGAAATCTTCAGGGATCTACTCGACCAATATGTAGTCGTATATTTGGAAGACATACTGATCTTCTCGAAGAACGTCCTTGAGCACTCCGAACATGTGAGACAGGTTCTCCAGAGACTTCGCACTAATTATCTCTTCGCTAAATTAGAGAAGTGCCAGTTTCATCGGTCCTCCACCACGTTCCTGGGGTACATCATATCCAGTACTGGCCTGACGATGGATCCAGATAAAGTCAAGGCGATCATTGAATGGCCACGACCACTATCTCTCAAGGCTGTCCAGAGGTTCCTGGGTTTTTCAAACTACTACCGGAGGTTCATCCAGGGCTTCTCCGCGGTGGTCGCACCTATCACTGCACTAACCAAAAAGGGAGCCGATTCGGCTCACTGGCTTACCGAAGCTATTGAAGCCTTTGAGAGATTAAAGAAGGCCTTCATATCCGTACCCATCCTCGTGCACCCGAACCCTGCACTACCCTTTACCCCCGAGATAGATGCCTCCGACATCAGAGCTGGGGCAGTACTCTCCCAGAGAAGGGATCCCCAAGCAAGACTCCATCCATGTGCTTTTTTTTCTAAAAAAAATTCTGCCACTGAGAGAATTTACGACGTGGGTAATCGCGAACTTCTCGCTATCAAGGTGGCCTTGGAGGAATGGAGGCACTTTCTGAAGGTACCACAACCCCTATCACCATTTTAACAGACCATAAAAATCTTCTTTATATTGAAGGGGCTCGCCGCCTAGGATCCCGCCAGGCACGTTGGGCTCTATTCTTCACCCGCTTTAACTTCGTGATCTCCTACATTCCGGTTCCAAGAACATTAAGGCGGATGCACTCTCCCGGCAGTTCTTAACTTAGGACAAAACCCCGGATCAACCCGAACCGATCCTTCCCGCGACGTGCATTCTTGCCACAAACGTCTTCAGCGCTCTTCCTGAGATCACGAAGGCACAGAACACCATCCCTGAGGGCATCCAGGTTCCTGTAGGATGGTTGTTCATTCCCCCCACCTTTCACAGACAGGTCATGGAGTGGGGTCACGCTTCCAAGACGGCAGGTCACCCTGGTACTAGGAGGACTATCGATCTCTTGGAACGCACCTTCTGGTGGCTGGCATGCGCAAAGACTTTAGGAGCTTTGTATCTTCTTGCAGTACTTGTGCCGAGCACAAGACACCCCGCAATAAACCACCTGGTCTCCTGTTGCCCCTTCCCATCCCCGACCACCCGTGGAGCCACCTCACGATGGACTTCATAGTCGAATTGCTCAAATCCAGGGGTATGGATATGGTTTTGGTAGTGGTAGATCGCTTTTCAAAGCAGGCTCACTTCATCCCTCTTCGAGGACAACCATCAACTACCAAATTATCCAAAACCTTCACTAAGGAGACCTTCAGACTTCACGGGACACCCCTTACTATAGTGTCAGATCGGGGGCCTCAATTTGTGTCTACGTTTTGGAGAGCCTTCTGTAAAAAACTGGGTATGAAGTTACAGTTCTCCTCTGGCTATCACCCACAAACCAATGGGCAAACCGAGCGGACCAATCAGTCACTTGAACAATATATTCGCTGCTTCATCTCTGATGCATAGGATAACTGGGCAGAACTTCTTCCTTGGGCAGAATTTGCGCACAACAATTCTCGCAATGAGTCCACTCAACAGTCTCCCTTCTTCATTAATTATGGATTTCACCCCGCCTCTTTTCCATCTCCTGTCCCCAACTCTGGGGTTCCTGCAGTGGAGGACAGGGTCCGACTTCTTCAGCAGACCTGGGAAAAGATCCAAAACAACGTAAGACAGACCGTTCTTCTCCACAGTAAACAAGCTGATCGTCACCGCCGCGGTACTCCTAATTATCTTCCTGGCCAAAAAGTCTGGCTCTCCACGAAGAATATTCGGCTCAAAGTTCCCTCTCATAAGCTGGCACCGAGATTCATCGGACCATTCTCAATTCTGGAGAGAATGAATCCGTCTACCAGCTGAAACTTCCTCCAACCATGAAAATCCCCTCGGCTTTTCACGTTTCGCTCCTGAAACCCTTTCTACCTGACAAATCCGTCACACGAAGGAACATTTCTCCTCGTCCCATTCTAGTGGAGGGTCAAGAGAAGTTTGAGGTCCAGGCTATCATCAATTCAAGGGTATCCAGGGGAAAGCTACAGTACTTGGTACACTGGAAGGGTTTTGGTCCAGAATAACGGGAGTGGATATGCCGGGATCAAGTACATGCCTCTAGACTTATCCGGGAGTTTCACCACAAGTACCCCTCTAAAACATCCTTGGGTCACCCGGTGGTCTCCCCTCGAGGGGTGGGTACTGTCAGGACCGCACGGTCCATGCCCGCACCTCCCTACCTGCCGGTGCCAGCGTCCCGTCATGGCGGCTCATGCGGCCGCTCTCTCCGCTCCTCCGTCGGCCCACGTCCCATCAGCGCGCTACCTCCGCCTTCCGGGAGCGCGTGGCGGGTCACATCCTCGCGTGCACCTCGGCAGGTCACGCTCCAACCCCGAGCGCGTGCGCGGCCTTTAAAGGGACCAGCACCTGCAATAATGCCTGGACTCACTTCAGATGGGATACACCTGAGCTTCACCCTGCCTCAGCCTATCACAGGTCTACCTATGTCCTCCCTTCTCTTCCTGATTGGTACTCCTCTGTATATTAACCTCATTCACCCTTTGGTAGTCGCTGAGCATAGACCTATGCACCATGCTCACTTGCAGCCTGACTACCTGTTCTCGTTATCTCGCTTACCTGTTGTGACCCTGCTGGTACCTGACCTGTCTCTTCTTGTATCCCTGAACCTTGGCTTGGCTAAACTCGACTACGGCTTACGGATCTCGACTACTCTACGCTCTCTAATCCCGGACCAAAGGCAAGTACCTGTACCCTCTCCACTCTCCTATCCTGACCCTGCTACGTTCACGACTCTGCAATCCGGACCCACCCCCGTGGCTTAGGGCGGTGGTTATATATATCCCCCACCTCTGCCCTGCGGTTCAGTCCAGGTTGCAGTGAGCAACCGTGACACCCCTGCCCTACACTGATTAATACATTATCAGTCAATGGGCAAGCAAAATACATAAAAATAAATAAATACAATAAAAAAATCTGTGAAAAAAACAATTTCATACATTCAATATTTTACTTACCTTTAGAAGTCTTTACCCTCTGAATCCAGGCGTATCTGCAAGCTCCCGTACAGCGACATCAATCCAACGCCATCCATCGTGAAGAACAGCGTCAGCTTACAAAAATCTTCTTTAATCTTCGCTGTCTCCTATCTTCATCTGTAATTATTTGTTATCTTTTCTTTAATCTTCTTCTTTCAATCCAAAGCCCCATGGTAAATCCACAATGGATGTTGTCTCGTCGGCTTCTTGAGGTAAAATGGGACATAAAGGCCTTATATATGGCCTGTGAAGTCACATTTTATGGTCAGATGTACAGATGGTACAGCCCCAATCCGATTGGACGCTGTATCACGTGCCCGCCTCTTTATTTTTTTTAAGGATGTGACGTCATCTTCGAGGGAGGTACGTCACATCCTTAAAACCACATGGCTATATCACATGGTATTATAGCCAATGGGATTGAAGACAATCTGATTGGTTGCTGTACCATTTGATAGGTCACATTAGTTCCAAAGGATGTGATGTCATCCCTTAAAGTAATGTAACATCCTTTTGAATTAATGTGACCTATCACATGGTACAGCAACCGATGGGATTGTCTTCCAATACCATGTGATATAGCCATGTGGTTTTAAAGATGTGACGTACCTCCCTTGGAGATGACATCACATCCTTATGTAACAGGTGTTCCCCCACCCTCTGGGAGATTTCACTGTTACCTGGTAGTGTTGTGCTGCTCACCTGCTAGGCTTACAGGATACTGAGTGTCCGCCGGTGCTAGTGGGGACGAACAGAACAGGCTTTCGGGTTCTTCTCAGTTCTTATGGTTGCAGCGCCTCCATCTCCAGCAGGGCCCGGTGCAGTCCCTGCAGGAATACCCAATTGCACTCCCCCTGATAAACTGCAGTCTCAGGCAGGAGTATAAAACAAAGGATGGTTCTGTATTCTTCACAGCATACCAGCATGTA
Organism: Ascaphus truei; assembly: GCF_040206685.1. Taxonomy (NCBI): domain Eukaryota; kingdom Metazoa; phylum Chordata; class Amphibia; order Anura; family Ascaphidae; genus Ascaphus; species Ascaphus truei. The sequence goes on along the minus strand of NC_134484.1, from coordinate 110,925,890 downwards.
CACTCTCTTTTCTCTCTTTCTGGTCCATGGAATCAACTCAAGGACCTTGAGGCTCCAAAGGTCTATCCTTATCTCCCCTATTACTTGGTGGAATAAGGGGTAGTGTCCCACTCCCCTGAGGGAGGGGAAGGAAGGTGGCCAGAGTCCTGGCTCCACACATCACAAACCAAAGAACCAATACATTTAGAATCTGCAGCTCCTTTTGCACCCAGGGGGAGGGTCCTAGGTCTCTTAAGTGCAGCTATCCAGTCTATGATTTGTAACCTCAATTGGCTGATATGTTTCATCTCTACAAAATGCCTTGCTAGTGAAGAGATACTTGTATTTCATCATTATTCTTTAAGGCTTGGCAAATCGCAAATTTATGTTCACTAATCCTTTTCTTGACAAATCTAATTGTTTTACCCACATAACATTTGCCACAAGGGCATCATAATATAGATAGATTACTTTCCACAAGGGCAACATAATAGATAGCTTACAGGAGTTGCCCATTCTAGGGTGTCTAAAAGTGTCTCACTTAATCACTAAATTGCAGTGTGTGCAATTTAGACAAGGGAAAATCCCAAATATCCTCGTGGTAAAATATGTTTGTTACTCAACTTCAGTCTTTCTATCTGCCTGAATAAATAAATAGTCTAAGTAGTCCTTGAAAGTCCTACCCACGCTATATGAATACAATGGAGAACATACCAGAGTATTACGCAAAGCAGGATCACTCTCAAAGACTCGCCAATGTTTCATTATGGTGTCCTTTAAATATCTAGATGCTGACGTACAGTATATATAAAAAAAAAGTGTTATCTTGGGTGGAGCTTAAACCAATAGAGTGAGATATTTTAAACACAAATTGTTTGTGACATTCAGTGAATAAGTGCAAAAGAAATTTTGCATAAGTGAATAAAACGTGATATCGTAAAAAATGTAATTCGCTGCTCAAACCCTTTTCTGGATTGCTTTCCCAATCCTTTCTAAGAAGTCCAGTTTTTTTTTTGTTCGGGGAGCGCAGATATATGTGAAAAGAAAAAACACACAGAAATAGTGCAATATGTTTCAAATAATTAATTAATTAATGGATCTTGGTCAAATCCTGCGTTTGTACTCACAGGTTCCCAGTTCTTTAAAGCATATCCATATGTCAGTGTCAATACTGTGATCTCTTTAGGCGGTCTAGATGTCTATACTTTGTAGGTCTATAGATGTAATACCTTCTGTGATAAGGCAAAGAGAAGCCAAATAGAGCTCCTTGTACTGTCCCCGAATATATTTGTATATAATTATCATATCCCCTCTTAGACGCCTCTTTTCTAATGTAAATAAATCTAATTTAGCTAGCCTCTCCTCATAATTTAGATTGGCCATCCCCTTTATTAATGTGGTGGCTCTTCTCTGCACTCTCTCTAGTTCCATAATGTCTTTTCTAAGTAGTGCCCAAAATTGTACTCCATATTCAAGGTGTGGTCTTACTAATGCTTTGTAAAGGGGCATAATTATGTTTCCTTCCCTTCCATCCATTGCCAGTTTAATGCAAGATAAGATCTTGTTTGCCTTTGCAGCTACTGCATGACTTTGGGCACTGTTGCTAAGCCTGCTGTCTACAAGCACTCCTAAATCCTTCTCTATTAAGGATTCCCCCAATTTATCCCCATTTAATGTGTGTCGTCTGTTTATTCTTGCATCCCAAATGCATAACCTTACATTTATCTGTAATTAACCTCATCTGCCATTTACCTGCCCTTGTTACCAGTCTCTCCAAGTCCTTACGTAGAGAAATTACATCCTGCTCTGTTTCTACTACCTTACACAATTTAGTATCATCAGCAAAGATGGAGACTTTGCTCTCTATGCCAACCTCATGGTCATTAATAAACAAGTTAAAAAGCAGGGGTCCCAGTACCCGATCACTGAGGTACTCCACTCACGACTTTAGCCCAACCTGAAAAAGTTCAGTTTATGACAACCCGCTGTTGTCAATCTTCAACCAGTTTTCAATCCAGGTGCATATATTATTACTGAGTCCAATTTGCTTTATTTTGTATACCAACCTCTTGTGTGGAACCATATCAAAAGCCTTTTCAAAATCTAAGTAGATCACATCAACTGCATTACCCTGGTCTAAATTCCTACTTACCTCCTCAAAGAAACAAATAAATAAATCCATGCTGACTATTACTAATAATTTAGTTTTCCATTAGGTATTCCTGAATATTATCCCATATTAAACCTTCAAATAGTTGCCCCACAATTGAAGTCAGGCTTACAGGTCTGTAATTCCCCAGTTGTCATCTAGCTCCCTTTTTAAATATAGGCACCACATCTGCTTAACGCCAATCTTGTGGTACTGAGCTTGTGGAAATGGAGTCCTTGAATATTAAATGTAGTGGTTTGGCTATTACTGAACATAACTGAACATAACTCCTTGAGAACTCTTGGATGTATGCCACCCGCTTATGAACTTCTTCCTCAGTTAACCAATTGTTCATTAATATGGAGGTTGTGGCTTCCTCCTGTGGCGCTACTATTGAACTTGATTCTTCCCTGGTAAACACTGAGGCAAATAATTTGTTTAATACCTCTGCTTTTTCCTTATCTCCAATAATCTGCCTGCCCATCTCACACTGAAAGGGTCCTATATTTTCTTTTATCATTTTTTTGTTATTAAGGTACTTAAAGAACTTTTTAGGGTTGATCTTACTTTCTATTGCAATCCTTTTTTCATTATCCATTTTTGCTAATTTGATTGCCCTTTTGCAATTTTTGTTACATTCCTTATAATTCTGATACGATGTCTCCGTCCCTTCTGACTTAAATAATCTAAACGCCTTCCTCTTCTTGTCCATTTCCTCCCCTACCTGTTTATTTAGCCACATTGGTTTTGACTTATTTCTTTTATACTTTTTACCTAAGGGTATACAGTACACTGATGATGCTTATTACCCAAGGGTATACACTGATAAGTGTGCTTTTCTAACAATGTTTTAAAGACTGCCCATTTATCTTCTACATTTTTCCCTGAAAAAACATCATCCCAATGTATTACTTGTAGCTTAGACCTCAGTTTATTAACATCTGCCTTTCTAAAGTTTATGGTCTTTGTTGAACCCAAGTACGTGTAATCTGTTTTTTTTGATAATTTATTTCAAATTAGACCATGTTATGATCACTGTTACCCAAATGTTCCAGGTCTTGAATATTTGCTATTACTTCTACATTGTTTGATATTACCAAATCCATTATTGCCCCTGTCCTGGATGGTTCCTCAATAATTTGGGTCATATAATTGTCTTTAAGCACCCTCAAAAACCTGTTTCGTTTTCTTGTAATGCTAATCTCATTGCCCCAGTCTATATCTGGATAATTAAAATCACCCATTATGCAAACATGACCTAGTTTGATGCCTTCACCATTTGCAAAAGTGTTTTAGATTCCTCAATCTCACTGATATTCGGTGGTTTATAGCATATTCCTACAAACATTTTCCTTATACTTTTACCTCCACTGTTAATTTCTATCCACAAGGTCTCTACATTTTCATCATTCCCTTCATAAATATCTTCCCTTATTATAGGCTTTAGATCCGGTTTAACATATAAACATACTCCACCTCCCCTTCTATTTGCTCGATCCTTCCGAAAAAGGGAATAACCCTCTAAATTAACTGCCCAGTCATGAGTTTCATCCCACCATGTTTCAGTAATGCCTATTATATCATACTGCTCCCTTGCAGCTATTAATTCAAGCTCCCCCATTTTATCTGTCAGGCGTCTTGCATTAGCAAGCATGCATTTAAGGTTTTTTTTCAGCCTTTACTATTATCTTATCTGCTCCTTCCTTTCTGTGCCAACTTAGTTTAGTCTTTAGAAGTTTTCTAGCATTATCTGTATGTACTATAGGTGTCTCGCTGCTTGTCAAACTCGCACTTGCCCCCATTCTACCTCCATAACCCCTTGTTTCCTCTTCTATTCTATTCTCTTTAGTTCGTTATCTGGTTCATTCCCTTCCCCCCTTCATCCTAGTTTAAAATCTCCTCCAACCTTTTTAACATTTTCCCCCCTAGCACAGGTTAATAATAAATGTGAGCAAATTTTGTTTTGCCCTTGTTTGGGCCTTCCCTCCCACCTATGTGTTACTGAGAGATGGAAAAGTAATTAGTTGGTGACTAGCCGGCCTGCACTGACAGGGGCCAAATGCTAATTCAAATATACATGTTATGGTGTGCCACCATCTGACGTAGCATGGTAATTAAGGTCATGGTTTGCTTGGGCCTCCAAAATAAAATATAACTAATATGATGCCATATTTTCACATTTTTGTTTTGGCAATAATAAGAAGATGATGGTGGTGCTGCGGCTGCACTGGTGGTGAATGTGGCAGTGGTGGGTAGGCAACACACAACAAGCCACTGACAGCAGTGACAGTGGCAAGTCAGTCTGTGGCTAATTATACAGTACAGTCACAAAGCTTAGCTAAGATTAGTTTATCTCATATAGTCAACCTCTCTTACCGGTTGTTTTAGTTACTGATTGTTGTTATTTTATTTAATACTCAATCATTCAGTCAGTCCCTCATTTCTACTAAGACCAGTGGGTAGAAGTGGCAGTGGGAAATGCATTGATTCACACAAATATAACACTCAAACGAGTGCTAACTGAATGTTCACAGTTTAATAATTATTGTGAGCAAAATTATTTTTAAAAATTAGTTTGCCCATGTTTGGGACCTCCCTCCCACCCGTGAATTACTGTGAGATGTAACAGTAACTCGTTAACACAACAAGCCTCTGTGCCAATGCCAACCTGGATGTTAAATAATTGGTGGCTGGCTGGCCGTCATTGCCAGGTGCCATTTCCAACCTAAATGTCATGGTATGGCACTGGCTGGCAAACTAGTTCGGGACGGGCTGCAGACAGCTTTCCTGGGTCCCAAGGATGACAACTTCCATTTGTCTACTTACCGGTGAACATTGGAAGCCAAGGCGCTCCAAAGGCATACAGCATAATGTTCGGGTTACAGTGGTACAGTGCCAGTCAATCCCCTCCTTTTTTGAACTCCTTATATCCTATTTGTGCTGTCAAAAGTGTAGGGTGCCCCTTCACAATTCAACAAATCTATTAAAATTCTCCAGATAAAAGGCAGGTGTCCATAATTCCCAAGGAGAGGCAGGAGGAAACTTAATATTACTTGGCATTTTAAACTATTTATTTACATCTCCTTACATTCATGTCAATGTGTACCTCTCTTTCTATGTGAGTCCTCTGTCTAACACCCCCTTCAACTGACCCTACAACTTCAAATCCCAACTGTCCTCTAGACACACTGGCAGCTCCTCTGAAGGTTCCATGACCAGCAGCTCAGCTGTTGCAAAGTCTAGGGCATTACAACAGTACTAAAGCAGTAGCAGCCCTAAGCAACCCACAGCCAAACCATGCCTACAACACAATGTCTTGGACTATAGGCTGCACCCTTATTTATATACTCCTCCACCCATAGTACATTTGTTTGCGGATTTGGATTTTTAAAAATATGAACGCATTTGAAGATCTCCAGTGAATGAAATAAAAAAAAAATTAAATTCCTTTTTGAGAGTAAAAATCCACCACGGAAAGGAACTTACAAATCTGTGCCGAATTTCCATTTCTGCAAAAACCTCACCCATCTCTAATCTGACCCCCCGACTCACAAGGAAATAGGAGGAGGGACCAAAAGCTCTGTTCCCTTTTGCTCTGCATGACACCAATAATAACACTGCATGACAATTGATGACACCAATTTAAAACAATTTTTTTTATAAAAGAGTGATGCCAGAGACCGGCAATATTCACAGTTTGAATAAATAAGCAAAACATTAAAAAGAATATATTTATTATATTTCCAAATGTGTGTGCATCTAAATCTATATGTACAAACACAGAATGTTATAATAAAATGAAAATATGGAATAGCACCAATTAGTACACGTATATATTTGTATAAATGTCTTATTTATGGAGCCCTGCTATCTTGAAATTAATTTAATAAATGCTGTACAGTACCTGAGTTGTTCTACTTTGTCCAGTAGGTGCCAGTGCTGTACAATGAGAAGCATCATTTACCAAACATAAAGCCACACATAAAACGACTTAATTGTACAGTTTCCTTTATACAATGTAGCATAGCCCCCGGACACTACCTTTTCCTTCGGCCCCTAACAGTATAAGTCCTGCTAGGGACAGGCACTGAAGGGGGTTAAGTCCTCATGAAGGCCCAGTTTGCTATTGCAGCCTTGGATACATTTACTCTATCCAAGGGCGGGCCTAGCAACAACCTAAGGGTGTCAGCCTTGGGGAGTACACTGGCTGGGTCACATGAGGTTTATGTGATGCCTGTCAGTATCAGAACTGCTCTGTTATTGGGCAGGGTTACAAACCCAACCCCCTAGGGTATATACTGGCACTCTCCCAGAAATCAGTGTGTCTCTTCCCTGCCCCTGTGGAGTTGACAACATCTACCCTGTATCCACAAGGGGATACAGGTGGAGCACCAGAAGGGAACCTAGATGGGTCTCAAGCCTTACGGTAACCTTCCAGGGAAAGGTGCAAAAAGTACCAGTTGAATCATAACAAAGTGTGGTTTACTGCCTGGAAAGAACATAGTGTCATGATGGACCATCTTGCACAAGTTCCAGGATCCATGCTGATTCGAGGTGCTGCCAAAGAATGAAGCATACTAAAAGCCTGTACTGATTCTCCCCACACCATCGCAGAGCAACTCAGAGCCCTCCTGTTGCCTCACAGGTATTCACAGCACCAGGAAACATACAGGTAGCGACCCAATCTCACATAGGGTGGGGGTAGAGGTGCTACAACAAGAAAAACACTATATTTTATACCTCATTGTGGAATGCGTGAGTAAACTTTACTTTGATTATATGTGCATGGTCAGTGCAGTATCAGCAGCTTTTAGCAAGAAACAATATTATATAATCAATATTTTCAACATTCTCAATTTGGAAAACTTATAATAAGATCTCTATCTGTCACCGAAACACAATAAGCTAAATACAAATTTTCATCCGCCATTTTCTTATCACTACCACCTACATCTCAAAGTAAATCTACTGGTTGTTGTTGTACAGTGTTGTTTGCTACCATGGTTGCCAATTTATTTTCATTTTAAATATTTAATTTCTCTGAAAATGTTCAAGCAAATGGTATATAAAATGTACTACAAAGTTGCAATATAATATGCAGGGTGTCGGACTGAGAACAGTCCAAAAGATCCGGTGCTCTAAAAAATGTATATTGCAGGTGTGTAGCTAAGAAAGCGCTGTATAATAATGTATCTGGGTCCAGTACATACAGTAGCGGCAGCTTTTATTTGAACTAATGCCGGCGGCATGCCGGGATCTACTCCGGCTGCCGCCAGTCAAGACCGCGCGCCGCCGCGTTTCCTACACGCACCCCCCCTCCACTTCGCGCGCATTTTATCCCCCCTTCCTGACCCGAACCCGGCTCCTGCTCTGCCCCTCTGCTTCCCCGCACCCCCGCTTACCTCACTTTAAACTCCAGGGGTGTCGGGGAAGCCCGGGGAAGCCGGGCGCGCACGTGACTGTGACGTCACAGTGCGCCGCAACAAGCCGCGTCTCCATGCTTCCCGCACGCATCCTGCCGTGCGGGAAGTGTTCAAATAAAAGCTGCCGCTACTGTAGAACTCTGTGTTCGTATACCTATGAGCAGTGGTCGACAAATCACCCAAAAATCTACTAGTTTCCTGAACCCCTTAACCAGTGTCTGGATGTCCCCGCTTCACAATATCTAAAGCAGCAATCCTGCCTGGGATCTTACCTGATCCGCAGTCCCTCAATGTCCAGGTACCCTCATTCCCGCAATGTTATACATTGGAGGGGATGTGTTCCCTACCTGTCTTCGGGCTAGGGGGGGTTCCGATGTCTCCCGTGTGAAGCTTGAGTCAGATCTGGAAGAAAGCAGTATAGGTTATTTTGGTGTAGTATAGGTCAGTTAATATATATAGGGTAAATAAGAGATCCAGAGTGTGAGAGAGTGTGGGTGACAGAGAGTGAGAGTGGGGGTGAGAGAGAGAGAGTGTGGGGGTGAGAGAGAGAGTGTGGGGGGGAGAGAGAGAGTGTGGGGGGGAGAGAGAGAGAGAGTGTGGGGGAGAGAGAGGGAGAGTGTGGGGGGGAGAGAGAGAGAGAGGGAGACTGTGGGGGAGAGAGAGAGAGGGAGAGTGTGGGGGGGAGAGAGAGAGAGGGCGAGAGAGAGGGAGAGTGTGGGGGGGAGAGAGAGAGGGCGAGAGAGAGGGCGAGAGGCAGAGGGCGAGAGGCAGAGGGCGGGGTGATTGGGTAACACTTCTGGTATCCCACACACACACACACACACAGAGACACACACATAGAGACACACTCACACACACAGAGAGACACACTCACACACACACAGAGAGACACACTCACACACACAGAGAGAAACACTCACACACACAGAGAGACACACTCACACACACAGAGAGAGACACACTCACACACACAGAGAGAAACACTCACACACAGAGAGACACACTCACACACACAGAGACACACACACACACACACACACAAAGAGAGACACTCGCACACACAGAGACACACTCACACACACAGAGACACACACAGAGACACACTCACACACACAGAGAGACACACTCACACACAGAGAGAGACACACTCACACACACAGAGACACACTCACAAACACACAGACACTCACACACACACACACAGAGACACTCACACACACAGACACTCACACATACACACACTCACACACACATAGACACACACACACACTCACACACACACACACACAGACACACTCACACACACACACACACACACACAGAGACACACTCACACACACACAGAGACACACTCACACACACACACACACTCACACAGAGAGACACACTCACACACACAGAGACACACACTCACACACACAGAGACACACTCACACACACAGAGAGACACACACACACAGACACACACACACAGAGACACACACACAGAGACACACTCACACACACAGAGACACACTCACACACACACAGACACATTCACACACAGACACTCACACACACAGACACACTGACAAACACACAGAGAGACACACTCACACACACACAGAGAGACACACTCACACACACAGAGAGACACACTCACACACACAGAGAGACACACACACACACAGAGAGACACACTCACACTCACACACACTCTCTCTCACACACACACTCTCTCTCACACACACACAGACACTCACACACACACACACACACACACACACACACACACACACACACACACACACACACACCTGCACACACACACACACACACACACACACACACACACACACACACACACAGAGACACTCACTCACACACACAGACACTCACACAGACACACAGACACACAGACACACACACACACACAGACACACACACACAGAGACACACACACACACAGAGACACACACACACACAGAGACACGGTATTCATTGAAAGGAGGGCCCACCTGTGCAGCAGTTCATCCAGCCAGGTGGGAGGTCCAGTTGGTCGGGCAGCCGGTGCGGTAGGTCGGGCGGGAGGTGCGTGACACCGGCAGCCGGTGCGGTAGGTCGGGCGGGAGGTGCGTGACGCCGGGAAGCCGGGTGTGAGGTCGGGCGGGAGGTGCGTGATGCCGGGAAGCCGGGTGTGAGGTCGGGTGGGAGATGCGGGCGGTGCTGGAGGTCATGCGGGCGGTGCTGGGGGTCATGCGGGCAGTGCTGGAGGTCATGCGGGCAGTGCTGGGGGTCATGCGTGCGGTGCTGGGGGTCGGGCGGGAGATGCGGCCAGTCGGGTGGGAGATGCGGGCGGGAGATGGGGCACGCGGGGGCGGCAGATGGTACATGCTGGCGCCAGGCTCCAATGGTGGCTCGGCTCGTGCGCCTCAGCTCCTTGACGCTGCGTGACATCATGACGTCACGAGCGTCATGTTGGCATGGCAGCGTGGCGTCTGACGCCGCATGGCCATTGCAGTACCTGCAAGAAGGAGCCAAATAAAATGGGCTCACATAGTGCGAGCAGGGAAAATTACATGGGGAATTCCTAGAGCCGCAGAACTACTCGCCCACGGCCTAAATGCACTCGTCACGGGCGTGTAGTTATAATGAATTGTTGAACACTGCCTATGAGTATATGCCACTTCAATAGTATGAAAGTCAAATAGTCACATTGTATGAGTGAATATGTGGCTTGATAAACAACTGGCTGCCACATGCAACACAATCACGTCGTAGTTCATTACTCACGAATACTGGACAAGTAGTGAAGTTGTCGGCAAGATCCCCAGCATACACCGACCACCACCAATACCTTTTCAGCAGCTCCTGGTGGTGAATAGCGTGGCGTCAGGCAGGGGGAAGCCCCCCGAGCAGGGGTCCGAGGACTCCTGGTGGTACGTAGAGTGGCATCAGGCAGAGGGGGAACCCCCGAGCATGAGCCCAGCCGCTCCTGATGGTGAGTAGCGCGGCGTCGGGCAGAGAGGAAACCCTCGAGCAGGAGCCCAGCCGCTCCTGATGGTACGTAGCGTGGCGTCAGGCGAAGGGGGGAACCCCCGAGCAGAAGTCCGGCAGCTCCAACGAGGGCACAATCCTCTACGGTGGGCGAAGTAGTGGAGAGACCCCCAGGTGCACCGACACACCGCCGTGTGAGCGTGGCCACAAAGTGGCTTCTTGATAATTGTATTGCCCCCTGTTTCACCAGCCAGTGAGTGCTGGGAGTGTGTGCAGTGAGTGCTGGTGTGCAGTGTGTGTGCAGTGTGTGTGCAGTGTGTGTGCAGTGTGTGTGTAGTGTGTGTGCAGTGTGTAAAAAAAATGTAAAAAAAAAAAAAAATGTAAAAAAAAAAAAAAATTTTAAACGGGAGCCACGTGAAAACCGCGTTATAACCGATTTCGCGGTATAACGGGGCGCGCTATAACGGGGTTTACCTGTATTATACATGTAAATTACATAGAATGACTACTTCTGAAATAACAATATAGATTGTCTATGATAACCCCGGGGTCAACTTGTGAAAAGGAACTCCGCAATAGATGTGCAATATGAGATGTTAATCTATCAAGAAATGTTTTAGTTCCCATTCAACATTTAACCCTTTGGGGCACAAAGTATCCATGGTAAATACCAAAAACATCTCTCTCTTGTTGAGGGAATTTAATCTATCGCCCCCTCTAACCCATGAGGCTACATGTTCGATACCAGAAAACTGAAAGTTTGCAATACCCCCTCTTTTTGGCACTCAGTGAAGTGCCTTGATACTGGGTGTTCTAGATCTCTCTTTCTTATCAGTCTGGCGTGTTCTGCCATTCTGGTTTTAAGCGGCCGGATGTCCTTTATAACAGGTTGTTGTGTGTCCTAACAGACTACTCTTTGAGAAAGCGCCCTGTGCTTGAAACATGCCAGAGCATCTCTAGGACTTCTGCCTTGTTTTTAAATCAATAAATCGTTGAAAGAAAAACCTTTGTGTCCTACTTTGCACTGGTGAGCTGTGCTCTGGTCTTCCCGTTGATCTAGATTATTGCCTTTCACCTGGATACACGCTACTTTGAAAACGCTGCTTAAAGACCCCATCTGCATATTTGCCGACACCTCCTCCCTGGTTCTATGGAACACAGCGGTTCATTTGGCTGGTGAAACAGGCGGCAATACAATTATCAAGAAGCCACTTTGTGGCCACGCTCACACGGCGGTGTATCGACGCACCTGGGGGTCTCTCCACTACTTTGACCACCGTAGAGGATTGTGCCCTCGTTGGAGCTGCCGGACGTCTGCTCGGGGGTTCCCCCCTTCACCTGATGCCACGCTACGTACCATCAGGAGTGGCTGGGCTCCTGCTCGTGGGTTTCCCCTCCGCCCGACGCCGCGCTACTCACCTTTAGGAGCGGCTGGTCTCCTGCTCGGGGGTTCCCCCTCTGCCTGACGCCGCGCTATTCACCACCAGAAGCTGCTAAAAAGGTTTTGGTGGTGGTCGGTGTATGCTAGGGATCTTGCCGACAACTTCACTACTTGTCCAGTATTCGTGAGTAATGAACTATGACGTGATTGTGCTGCATGCAGCAGCCAGTTGTTTATCAAGCCACATATTCACTCATACAACATGACTTTCATACTATTGAAGTGGCATATACTCATAGGTATACGAACACAGAGTTCTATGTACTGGACCCAGATACATTATTATACAGTGCTTTCTTAGCTACACACCTGCAATATACATTTTTTAGAGCACCGGATCTTTTGGACTGTTCTCAGTCCGACACCCTGCATATGCTACAAATAAATCCTGGTGGCTCAAAAATCAACAAGAACTGTGGCTCACATATACTTAAATTGAAGCTATCTCAATTAAGAAACTGAAATATTATGGATGCATCTTGAGGATTCAACATAAGTTCTTTGTATGCCCTGATGTGATAAGACATTTCAGTGACTATTTGCTGTCTGTTTGAACCACTTTCTATCAAGTTCTTGTTATATATGTGCCATTTGGTGATTTTTTAACCAAGATTGACCTTATTGTGTGATTATATTCATTGTATATATTTTCTTCATCAACATTTAAAACAAAATGGATGAAGAAAATCAGGATGACTCCAAATTATCCAATGCATTCGTTCATGATTGTGATGATAATTCCAAGAGAAAAAAGAGAGCTCTGCATGTTTTTGATGAGAAAACAACTGATCTGACTTGTGATAATCCCACAGATTTGATTGATAATTTTGTTAGATTAGAGAAACTCCTCACGCAGGATATTAAAATCTGGTGGGATATCACAAGTTCTGAAAACTATTTATTGGTTAACCATATCCTGAGAGGCTTGCGGTTGAGAAAAATGCCCTCATTTGGTTTTTCAAAAACCGAGTTTGAGAAAAAGTGGAAATTGATCCTGGATGATTGTTCCAATAAACTCATGGAATTTATTATCCAGTCCAAATTAGCTGAAAAGGCTGGTTTACAACCACACATCAATTCATTAAAATCTGAATTGATGAAATTTGAATCCATGGATCAGTTTGCCCACAACGATAATGTCCTTTTAAAGAATATAGAAAAAATGGAAGATAAGGTCATGTTCAAAAAGAAGGACAAATTTGAGCGTGACCGTAAAGATTATGAAAGGAATCAAATATATTTTTGGCAAAGGACTGTAGCAAGGGATATCAAACAGCGGACACCCTTTCTCTCCACTCCACGAAAGTGGGGAGGGGGGTGGACCAACGAAATCCAAAACCAAAAAAATCTATCCTCAAAACTCGGTCCACTGATGCTTCTAGTGTAGACACAGATTCCTCCGATACTACCGAAAGGCCATCTGTGTCTTTTTCTAGAATGGATCACCATACAAGGGATACTCCTGATAGAGGATACAAAGAGCAGAAACGTCCCAATGCATCACGTGAGAAACAAGCCAATTCCACGTTTTCAGCACCTCCCGCTTCTTATTCAAAAAACGGAAGAGGCCGAGACATGGAAAGAAAAACAGATTGGCTCACAGGACCCGGAAAGAGGAAGAAATACTCTTAAACAATAATAACGTTGTTAATATTTCAGACACCACTTTAACATCAGAGCAGATCTTACTGCTGAACAAAGGTCTCAATTTTGCCCCCTATAGAAAGTTTGATCTTTTCAATACGGTCATCGACCTATAGAAATTTACCCGTAAATTGGCTCTGAAAAAATTATATTCCAATAAAAACGTTGAGTCTAGGACTCAAGAAACAACTGACACAGGTGCTACAAGGACAGATTTTAACCCAGTACATTTAGAGACGCTACGTTCCTTTTGGACATGGAGGCTCTACATGAAGAAAATTATGTAGAAGAATACCATTCTGACACCACCCCCCCATTCTTTGGTCACACGGATGCGGATCTCAAGAGAAAGTCTTTGTTTATACCAAGTCAATCCAGAGGTCCCTACATCTCGGCTTTCGAGTCATTGGGGGAGAGAGACCTCAGGACTCTAGCGAGTGGTTTTTCCTTGTCGTCCCCCGCCTTTAATAATCTGACTCATAATGAGCGTTTGACATTGAAGACCCTTAGAGATGACAGCTCCATAGTGATAAAGAATGCGGATAAGGGGGGTGCCATAGTAGTCCAATCCACATCTAAATATAGAATCGAAGCCATGAGACAATTACAGGATCAAACTTTCTATACTAAATTGTCAAAAGATCCAACAAATGTTTCTCAAAGGGAATTGCAGGATCTGCTACAGCTGGGGAATACATTGTATGTGCTTACCCCCAAGGAATTCCAATTTCTGAATTGTATGCACCCCGTCGTGCCGGTGTTTCACCATCTCCCAAAGATCCATAAGGGACTGGCCAACCCAACGGGGAGGCCTATTGTGTCCAGCATTGGATCCATGGGAGATGGAGTGTCCCGGTACGTCGACAAATTTCTACAACCATTGGTACGTGGGTTACCGTCTTGCATTCGTGATACTACAGATCTTCTCCTGGCAATGGAGAAAGTAGTCTGGAATACGAGCTACCATTGGGCCTTTTGGCCACTCAACACTTTTTACATTCTTCTACACTTTCTGTTGCACAGAGCACCTTTATTCAAGATAGTATCTTATTTTTACTCACTCACAATTATTTTTTTTTTGATTCACAGTTTGTTCTTCAAAATAAGGGCACGGCAATGGGGACTTCCTTTGCCCCCTCTTATGCCAACTTGTTTATGGGGCTTTGGGAGTCCTCTCACATTTTTGGTTGCACTAATATTCACCGTCATCACATCGTCTTCTATAAACGCTACATAGACGATTTAATCTTCATTTGGGATGGGGATCTTGACTCACTTAACACTTTTTTTGATGCACCTAATACTAATGAGGTTAATTTAAAATTCACTATGGAGACACATACTCACCATATTAACTTCCTGGACGTGATGTTCCATGTGGATCTTAATAATGTTATACAGACCAATATTTTCAAGAAACCTAATTCGAGAAACTCCTTTCTTCATGCCAGGAGCAGTCATCCCAGGTCCCTTATTCGAGGGATCCCAAAGGGGCAATTTCTTCGATACAAGAGACTTTGTTCTGAAGAGACATCGTTTGTTAATAATTCTCGGGACCTAAGCACAAGGTTCGAGCCAAGGGGATATGACAAACGAGATATAGATTCAGCTTTTCAACAAGCAAGTGTACAGGATAGGAGTACATTGATCAGTCATAAGAAAGTAAGGAAACAGGAATTTTTGAGTCCTTTATTCATTACCCAATTTAATGGTCAGGCTAATCCAATCCAAAAAATTGTCCATAAACATTGGAATACTTTGAAACTAGATTCAGATCTGGATACGGTTACCAAAGAGGGCCCCAAATTTGTTTTTAAAAAAGCTAGAACATTGGCCTCTTCACTATCCTCTAGCCTTTTTTCCCTCTATATCAGACCGCATATTTGGTATCCCATCTGGATTCCACATATGCGGCCGATGCAATTTGTGCAAACTCGCTAAATCTATTAAAAAAATTCAAACTGTCCACCCTAAATCTAATTACAAAATTTCCACTTTTATTCAATTACCACACAAGTTTTGTTTCACTTTAAGTTTTGTGGTATATATGATTTCTTGTGGGTGTAATAAAAAATATATAGGGAGGACCATCCGGCCGCTTAAAACCAGAATGGCAGAACACGCCAGACTGATAAGAAAGAGAGATCTAGAACACCCAGTATCAAGGCACTTCACTGAGTGCCAAAAAGGGGGTATTGCAAACTTTCAGTTTTCTGGTATCGAACATGTAGCCTCATGGGTTAGAGGGGGCGATAGATTAAATTCCCTCAACAAGAGAGAGATGTATTGGGTATTTACCATGGATACTTTGTGCCCCAAAGGGTTAAATGTTGAATGGGAACTAAAACATTTCTTGATAGATTAACATCTCATATTGCACATGTATTGCGGAGTTCCTTTTCACAAGTTGGCCCCGGTGTTATCATACACAATCTATATTGTTATTTCAGATGTAGTCATTCTATGTAATTTACATGTATAATATCTACTAATATTCATTAGGTCTTGGTATTTTGACTATCTGATTTATTGATTTGGTTTATAGACATAGGGTTGTATGTTATTTCATATTTATTTATTAGTATAGTATTAAATTATTTTTTTTAACTGCTTGTATTCTTACTATAAGTTTACATTTTAGCTCATTTATGCTTGTTCTTAAGGATTTGCATCCCAGTTGATTGTGATTATATCTATCAATCTGTATATTCCACAGAGGCTTGGTGGACAGAGTTAATTTTTCAAATTTTTCACCTGATTGAATTGGGGGATGTCCTTTATAACAGGTTGTTGTGTGTCCTAACAGGCGCCGCTGAGAAAGCGCCCTGTGCGTGAAACATGTCAGAGCGTCTGTAGGACTTCTGCCTTATGTTTTTAAATCAATAAATCGTTGAAAGAAAAACCTTGGTGTCCTACTTTGCACTGGTGAGCTGTGCTCCGGTCTTCCCGTTGATCTAGAAAGTTGCAATATAATACTTTTATGGCGGGATACATCAAACTCCGTAAAAGTTGAGTAAATATTGCACCCGGTAAAAATGAATTGTAAGTTGATATACATCAACATTGCAGTGGTTACCAAGGGATATCACAGGAACCAATGGGAGTTAATACATTAAAAAAAATACACCACCTAACTCCTTTACCCACCTTAGGGGTTAGTAAAGCATTGAACGGCAATACGATTACGATTTTTCCAAAATGAGAATGTTGAAAATATTGATGATATTATATTGTTTCTTGGTTGCGTTCCAGCCCGAGGCAATGTTGTGGGACTATTACGTCACTCTAGGTGCCAGATTGGTCTGGCAGGCTGGGTAGGTGTCGGGTCAGCGCGATGGGCCCCGGAACCATGACGCTATACCGGTAGGTTTTGGCGCGAACAGGTGCCTTATAAATGTTAATGTATTTTTTGAGTAATCACACCTTGACAAAGTCCTACGGCATGAAACTCGTTGGTGCGTTTCTTTCACTCTTTTACCATTGTGAGCTGATTTAATAAAGCCTTTTTATTTTAACTTGGAGTTGCCCTCAACTTATCCTTTTCCTGCTGAAATATTTTTGCTGTGCTCCTACGTCCTATACTATCTGTTGCTGACTTCTACTGTGGAGGATTGCACGTCCTGTAACACTGGATCTACTGTGGACACCTTTATGTGCAGGTAGTGGGCAATAGCCCCTATATATTTACCTAGCCTTACTACTGGTGATTACTATATCTAGTGGGGGTCAATGAGGTCAACAGGAGGGCTGAGTCATCTGCCGATGGTAGTGGAGACACAGGACCAGGCTTTTGGGGTTCATATCCCACATTTTTACTTAGCAGTGCAGCACCTCCATCTGCCGTAGGCTCCAGGAACTAAAGGTGATCTCCCACGGTAGATCTTATTACCTTTCCCCCCATTAAGGTCACGCACCAGGCAGGAGGTATATTGCAAACAGGAACGGGTTTATTACTACACTCTGCAGTAACAGTTGCTCAGCAGTCTCCTGCCGGATACAGTCTGTCAGTATTCACTGGATGATGGTCCCTGGACCGCCACTACAGGCCAAGTGCACCCGCAGCCGTCCTAGCTCTTCCCCACCTCCTAGCAGAGGCAGAGGTATAATCACACTCACTCCTCCCTGTAGGGAAGAGCACATGGTTAGGCCCCAATCTCAGACTCCCAATTGTGTGACCTGCCTTCCTCAGAGGGAAGGAACAACCCCCTAACTTTAGGGTAGTCCTGCCCTTAAGTACAGCCAGAAGGCGGGCATGCCGTTGTCCCAAATACAACAGGATGTACCACCCCCTGCTGTCACTCAAGTGCAGTACCAAAAGGTGAAGGGGAAAACCCCATAGCAACTACATGCAACCTGATAGTACCAGGGTTTACTGCCAGTCCATTGGGCAGAATAGTAGCCAGGGGTACCCCGCTACATCTATATTATATTTTGTATCGAGAATGGAAACTGCCTTATATGGCACTTATTATGTATGAGAGTGCAGCCATTTTCCTGATGATCTGTATCTGTATATAAATGTGTGTGTATGTGTATATCATACAGTGTTTGTAATAGCTGGAATAGCTTCATGTTGCAAAGATATATTGTGGTACTTCCTGGGATTTAAGTTTTTTTTATGGTGTGGTTCTAGAGTTCTAAAGTTCATGCATGTATATGGTGTCTGCTTCTACAGCGATCTATTTTGAAAGGTGTTATCCTATTACAAAAATAACTTTTGTGACCACTTGTGTTCAGCAGTTCTTTCACATTTTAAATATTTGAGTTCATTACTGATATTTAGATTAGAAACCACAACCCCAAAGAGGCACCACTTACTAGGTAGATGTCAAGCTTCATCCCTACCTTATCTGTCTAGTAAAAAAATATCATTAGAAACTACATCTGATATCTAGATGTATCAAAAACATTTTCTATTTTATTAAGGCATGGTCAGTATAGCTACAAACATGCATCGAGTGTGTATATCAAAGGTTTATTTATGTCTGCACAAACTAGCTTTTAATGGACCTTTAATACATTTCTGCTCATGCGGCAACCTTCAAATGAATGACACATCTATTTGTTTATACTGTGTAATGATTCATTGGGTAAATGTAATGAAAACTGCCATTATCATATGTTGCATAATATATCTGTTTGGTTATAAATTTGTAACATAGCACTAAGAAAACTGCCAAAAGCTTACTTTAATTTCAGGAGTGAAAAGAACAAAGCTGATTCAATAAACCATGTCAATATATGGCATTTAGGAGACTCTCTAAATCAAGTTATTGTTGCCATTTGGCAAGAACTAACACTTTAATTATCGTATTTACCTTGTTGTAGCTTAATCAAATTATTCCAGCAAACCCAAAGTATACTTTGCAATTATACATACAGTAGCGCATGTATTATTCCATTTATTTATGCCACTAAAGTCAGTAGTGGGTTAATATTTATGGGGGGGGGATAACATTCAGTTGCCAGATAATACAAATTGTATTTTGTCCATCAGTGTGGATGTGGCTTCTTGTTCTCATGGTGATTTGTAATCTGTGCCACCTGTTTTCTCTTTTCTTATAAACTGCAAAAACGTTCTGGCCCTAATGTAGCCATATGGTGCATCAGGTGCATATCTTCTCTTTTTTACATTCCCTCCATCTATAGCATCCTACATTTACTGAACCAGCAATAACAAAAGACAGGGGTGCCCAATGCTACATCCAATTGCAAAAACATATAAAGTAATAAGTATACAGTTTAAATACTTCAATAATAATAATAATAATAATAATATTTACTTGGTTATTTAGTTAAACCCTTTGGTCAAAGCGTCATAAGCCTGCATACCACGTCAAGGAGGAGGTGTCCGTCCGTCAGGTGTCTGCCTGACATTGCACTATGAAAGCGAGATGGCCGATATCCACAGCAGCTGGACCACACGGAAAATGAGGGGGCCCGGCTGCTGCTGGAGCTGGACAAGACCCAGGAGGAGCACCTGCAGCTGCAGGTCAAGAAAAGGAAACAGAGTTAAACCTTGCTCTGAAACAGATGACAGACATGGAGTCGCAACTCAACTCCAAAGAAGTTGAATTAGCAGCCGCACTGAGTGGAAAAAGAAATAAAGAAGGACAGCTACAAAGACGCTACCAGGACATGGGAGAAGCTGCTAAAGTGGTTCAGTCGGGCTTTCAATCCTACCTCCTAACGCGGCAAGCTGTACGTTCCTATACACGTAAAGTCAATGCCCTCACTGATGACAAAGAGAAAGAATTGACTTTGATTGTGCTGCTGTTATTCCAGAAACAGATAGACATCCTCCTGAGAATATACTCCCTGATCTGGGATTCAAAAATCCAGATCCTCAATTTCATTTACGTTGTCCAGAAGATTATCAAACTAGTGAACACACCCAGGCCAACACAGAAGATGTTTTAGCCAAGTTGGTGGCAGTTCCTGAAAACACAAACTTGTTGACAGATCCTGATGACTTTGTTAATATGGACTACGTTTGTACAGAGGCAACTAGGTCTCCAAAACCCAAAGGCCTGGTAATGGCCCCAAAAGGGAAATCAAAGATTGAAAAGAAAAGCAACGAAGGTCAATACGGCGCCTGAATAGTTCCTGATCTCGCCACTCTGGACCACACTGTGGAGCCAAGGAGAATCCGGTCCGAGTGTCTCATCAGTGGCTGAAGAAACAGTCCAGTCATTTGCAGGATGCAGCGGGCTATGAAATAAAGTCAGAGGATGTAATGGACTGGAAGTCAAAAAAAAAAATGTTTGGTGGAACTGACCGATTTTTTTTTTTTTTTTTACACGTGTGGACTATGTCACGGACACTTTACTATGCAAATAAGCTAGTGTAGTTATGCTATATATAAGCATTTTGTCAATATTGCAATGTTATATTGGTTCTCTGTGTTGAAAATGTAGCTAAACTACAAATTACTATACACGGTTGATGGCCCTTTTTGTTGGTAAATATATAATGAGGTTCATATTCTAGAGTAGAAAAGAAAAAACCCAGGGAGGTAAAAGAAACTGTCCAGTTTTATGAGTATGTTTATCATATCCTGGGTTATAGGAATTGGTTGCTAGAAATATATTTTTGAAAATAGTTCCCTAATAGAGGGCAACAAAATATGTTTGCCAAGTATAGTCTCTTAGGTTTTGTCATATTGTCCATAATTGCCGTGAAAAAGTTAATATTCGTGTCATGTGAATGCTTAATATTGTACTGGGGAGTTAGCTCAAATATTTCAGGTAGGACGCTCACCCCAGTGAGGTCCATAGCCGCTCACCCCAGTAGGTGTGAGCTGGGGAGTGGGATATGTGACATAGTCCAAAGATGTTAAGCAGGTTTCTGCCCTGTTTTAGGTCAGAAAGTGCAGAAATAGTTAAAAATGATCCATTCCACAGCTTCACATTAACTCAGGCTAGTGGATGGAAAATCCAGACCACAGATTACAATGTGTCTAGTTCTCCCTCACCTGCTCTCCAAATCACTAGCACAGGTATTTAGAGCAGAGAGGTTTGCATTTCACTCTCTCTTCTTGGAGCCTGGAGACTGGGGCTTTCGCTGCTCCCCTGCATCCAGTTCGGGGTGGACGGCCCCTTCAAGTATCACAGTACCAGAGGATTTGCCTGGACACTTGGGACCGAGTTCCCACCACGAACAGATAAAACAAACAAATGTTTATTGCTGTATCTAAAAGACTATGCTTTATCTAGTGACCCTAAATGAGAGGGCATTCTTTTAAACTGGGGAACCAGGTTAGTTGGCCCAGCAGCAGTTAGAGAGGCTGATGCTGCGGTATAGTTAGATCCCTGAATGGGATAGGATTTGGTTTATTTGATTTGGTTTGGTTCTGAAAAGGGACACTGTGTGAAATGCTATAACACTGATATGAGTAAACCGCTGAAGGTTAATGTCTGAGTGCCTCCTGCCTACACATGTTAAAGCTGCAGTCCCTTATTTGGATGAAAATAAAGCAGGCAGAAGCCTGAGTTAAGCAGCATAATACTTTGCATGATCCTGTTTGTTGTATAATTAACCCTAGAAGACTGTGTCGGGAAGAACCCAGACAGACGTCAGCGCTACAAAAGAGGGGCGTTTGTCACAATATATATATATATATATATATATATATATATATACACACACACAAAAAGGAGGAAAGAAAATCCCATAAACAAGCACTCTGATCATATAATAGATGAAAAACAATTTTTTTTTTATTAATCACGGACTAGAAGAACAAATGAACCAAGATGTAAAATAAAACATACATATAAAAACAAAAACGGACAGGGAAAACACAGTTATTAACTCATATCCTAAACATACTGTGTGCACGAAAATTCACAAGAGTGAAAAACCCAAATGTCAGGGATAGGGGAAAGGGGATCCTGAACAGTCGTAGTAGAAATCACAAGATCCCACACGGACATATGACTGGCCGGTCCCCTATAGAAGGGCCACTGAGAGAGAAAGATGGTATAACACTCTGATAGCTGAAACCAAATTTATTTATTTATAAATGTCTGTCTCAGCATCTCCCCTCATGAAATCCCTCTCCTGGCTTCTGATCAAATCCCGCATCTAACACTCCCTTTTTCTCCTCACTTTTAAAGCTTTACACTCTTCTGCCCCTCCTTACATCTCAGCCCTAATTTCTCGTTATGCACCATCCAGACTCTTGCGTTCTTCTCAAGGATGTCTTCTTTCTACCCCCTTTGTATCTAAAGCCCTCTCCCGCCTTAAACCTTTTTCACTGACTGCCCCACACCTCTGGAATGCCCTTCCCGTCAGTACCCGACTAGCACCCTCTCTATCTACCTTTAAGACCCAACTTAAGACGCACTTGCTTAAAGAAGCATATGAATAGCACTGTGGATAGTCTGAACACATAATACATAAAGCTTGGCCCCCTGCAGACGCACTTACCAGAACTCCCTACTACTGTCTCTGTACGTTCTCCCTACCTACCAATTAGACTGTAAGCTCCTCGGGGCAGGGACTCCTCTTCCTTAATGTCTAAAGCACTTATTCCCATGATCTGTTATTTATATTATCTGTTATTTATTTGATTACTACGTGTATTACTGCTGTGAAGCGCTATGTACATTAATGGCGCTATATAAATATAGACATACAATACAATACAATTATAAAATATTTTATCAGGAAGTAATACATTGAGAGTTACCTCTCTTTTTCAAGTATATCCTGGGTACAGAGTTAAGACAAATAATACATGTTTACAAATACAGTTACATAAATGAGCAGGGTATACATTATATACAAGACATTGCATGCACAGTTAAAGATAATATATATTATGGGCGTATGAAACAGTTACAGACCAGATTAAAATGTGTGACAGCCTTAGATTTGAAAGAACTTAAACTGGTGGTGGATGTAAGAGTCTCTGGTAGGTTGTTCCAGTTTTGGGGTGCGTCGTAGGAGAAGAAGGAGCG
The DNA here is from genome assembly GCF_040206685.1 of Ascaphus truei. Taxonomy (NCBI): domain Eukaryota; kingdom Metazoa; phylum Chordata; class Amphibia; order Anura; family Ascaphidae; genus Ascaphus; species Ascaphus truei. Next base: position 110,902,814 of record NC_134484.1, on the reverse strand, counting down.
GCCGGATACTTTGTTGAGCCTTGGGACCATGAACAGTCTTTTGGAGTCTGATCTCAGGTGATAATTGCTGCATGTGGTAGGGGTGAGGAGCTTGTTCAGGTAGCTGGGTAGCTTGCCCATAAATGATTTGAAGGCAAGACAAGAAAGGTGAACTTTGCGCCTCGAAAGTATCATGAGTATTAGCTAAATGATTCTAGAGTGAAGATGGTATAACACTCTGATAGCTAAACCAAATAAGTATCAGCTAAATAATCCTATTGTGAGGATATAACCAAATTGATAGATATCCTAACTAAAATTAGCACACAGAAAGCAGCACCTGGATTTGTGAGTCACACACAGAGGGTAATCTATCTGCACATGGGGTAGGGTAAATACATTTGAAAACATATATCCCCTAATAATTAGTGCATGACAATAATACCCAAAGATAGATGAACAAATCCAAAAGGATATGAGAGACGCAGTGTCACCTCATGCGCATACACAAAGAAATCCCATACATGTGTAGCCGGGGTCCCCTTCTCGCCCTTGTTGTTGGTGGAGGGTGCGTGGCAGTAGAGTACTCCGATACGGAGGCTCCGCGTCATGCAAGACGCCATGTTTTGGTTGGCACCCGTATAGACCTAACCTAGACAGAGGTTGCGCCTGCGCAGGAGTGTGTGCCATAAGCCCGCGAAGGAGGAGAGTGCTAATTGGAGGAAGGTTGCGACACACCAGCCCCAGCAGCCCCCGCGAGTCCCCATGATAGAGCTGAGCCAATGGGCTGGGAGTTGGAAAGGAAAAGGAGGGGGGGTTGCGCGCACGTTGTGTCAGATCTGGCTGGAGAGGAGACGGAGCTTCGGTATAGGGGAGGCCAACCGCCCCGGCGTAGGCTGTCTGCCCCAGGCCCAGTTAGGCCCTGAGTCCCAGTAGAGACAAGCGGAGCTAGGAACTTGCCATAGTGAGGTTCCGGAGTCCCGTAGTGCCGCACGATTGATAGCAGGACTGTTTTATTTGGTGGGAGGTCTGGGCTCAGACCCCGCTAGTAAGCCACCACGTGTCCGGGTGGGATCGCCTCGGACCTCCACGTGGGTGGGAGGACGACTTCTACACCGCGGATCCTTTGCAAAGATTGTAGCAGTACCGGGTACCGGAGTACCCGGCAGGTAATTCTACAAGTGCACCAACAGTACCCTCATTTCATTCAGGACACAGTGGCTGCGCAGTCACACTCACACTTATAGAGATCTGACTCACTTGAGGGTGGGAGGACTTATCCCAAGGGGATTGGACACGGGGGGGGATCACCCGGTGGAGGGACACGGGAGGGTTGGCATTCGCCGTGACGCTGCTTAGAGTATCTCCTCTAGGGAGGACCGCTGGTATATGTGTATGTGTACGATATTGCATGCAAGTAAAGTCAATTGGTTAAGGTATCCTGCTGTGTGGTTGTGTTTGAAGTATATACGTCCTGCGAATACCCACTTCCCCTCTGGCGGAAGCTGTCGCAGGTGGAGGCGCTGCACCCAGTATAATTGTTGTGCGAGTACCCCAGGCTCTCCATGGCAGAGACTTAGGCCCTGTGAGCCTACAGGTGATACAGCATATGTTAGTGGCCTGCATTCTATAGGAAGCAGGGCTACACATGTTAGAAAATTAAACATAATCAAATAAATCAGCAAGGGGAAAACAAGAGAAATAGGAACATAGCAGAAGGGAGGGGATCCAACTCCCAAGGACGTAACAATCAAGCTGAAAGCAGGGTAGTTAGTGAAGAATGGCAGGCATGATAGATAAAGAATCACAATGCAAAGTCAGAGTGTATATCAGCCGAGTAACTCCTGCGCCACTGCTAAGAACGTCCGGATTCCCTCCATAGTACAGATAAGTACATTTAGTCTGTCATCAAGTTCCACAAGTGAGTGTGTATGCGCAAAAACGGGGGACAGCGAGCCACGATTATCCACAAGACCGCATCCCTGTCCGACACCTCCGACAGCTGTTTCGGCTACTTGCTTCTTCCGGGAGTGTAGAGATTGATGCGACTTCAGAATTTAAAGCTCCACGCACTTCGTGACGTCATAGATCAGCCGATCACAATTAAGGCTAATATACAGACAGATCGTGTTGTCTTGGTTTTACGCCTTGTGATAGATGGAAAGCCACGTCATTTTATTAAAGGCATAATGGCCTATATAGTCAATGCATGACATTATATCCCAGTTCTGTATCCCTAAGACTTAAAGAAAGAGTAGTTAGGGACATGAAATAAAAGGCATAATAGGGACAGGTATGTATAGTACTTCCACCACAAATCACATAAACTAAATTAAAAGCAGGGTATACATAACATAAATCCAGCCACAGTTTACATAGAGAGAACAGATCATAAATAAATATAAAAAGCGACATTACACTCAAAGACAATACAAAAAATAAAGAAAAGAAAAAAGAAGGAGGCCCATGAAAACAGGAAGTCCCAAAACGGGCCTATGTGTGTACTGGGAGAGGGAGATCTAGAGAAACATAACATAACCCATGTAATCATTGAGCCCCCGAGGCATAAGTGAACCCAACTGAGTGATCCACCTTCACTCCTTTTGGAGCAGATTTTTTTCTAGATCTCCCCCTCTAATGCCCAATGCAACCTATTGTTTCAAGCATAGGGGGGCTGTCTGAGCCCATCTGCCGTTTTCTTGACTGCTTTCTACATACTTCAGTAGAGAGCCTTTCATCTTATATACGTGATACAATGGATGTGTTGTCAAGGCTGGACCAGGTGACGGTCGACGGGAGACTATTTTGGTGACGTGTGATGTAGAGTTTGTATACATGTATTCAACATCAGGATAGATTACACGTCGCCAGATACTTCCTGTCGATGCAGAACCTGAGTTCCAGCCTTGTTGACACACTTATGCAACTTTTATCATTTATACTAACGCATAATTTTTTTTTTTTCAAGAATTCTTTTTATCTTCAAGTCAGGGAAACGGCGATGGGTGCGATCTGTGCGCCCTCCTATGCTAATCTCTTCCTGGGGTGGTGGGAAAGAGAGGTGGTGTTCACTGATGAAAATCTTTTCCTTACCACTCATGTCCTGCTGTGGTTGAGATATATCGACGACATCTTCATTCTCTGGCAGGGTTCTGCTGCAGAGTTGGAGGTGTTCGTCGATCTTCTCAACCACAGCGGGCATAACATCAAACTCACCTCACATTGGAGCAGTAAATCTGTGAAGTTCCTAGATCTCCAAATTAGCATTGATCCTGATGGGTGTATTACCACCGACATTCACAGGAAAAAAAACGCTACAAATTCTGTATTACACGCATCTAGTTCACACCCGGTTCACCAAATTAATTAAATTCCGGGTGGGGAATTTTTACGTTTAAAACGTAATTGCTCTACTGATGGAATATTCAAAGAGAGAGCTAAAGAGCTAAAAAAACGTTTTAAGGATCGTGGATACAGTAAAACACAAATCAGCCGGGGATTCCAGACCAGCTTAAGCAGGGATAGGAATTCTCTGCTGACTCCAAAGATTCAGGGATCTGGGGACTCCACGATTCGCTTCATTGGCACTTAAAACTGTCAGTGGGCGAATCTGAGGAGGATCATTTATCAACACTGGAGTATTTTGCTATTTGATGTAGACCTCCGTTCGGTGTTGCACAGCTCTCTGAGTTTAACAAGTAGGAGGTCTCCTAACCTGAAAGACAAATTAGTTAGGAGCCACTATACTCCAACTCCCTCCAGTATTTTTCTTAATTGTAACATTAAAAACGGTTTTTACAAATGTGGCATGTGCTCGGCTTGCCAGTACATGTCTCCAACATCTACATTTATGGACAGTACTGGGACCAAAGAATTTGATATCTGTTTCTTTCTAAATTGCAAGTCAAAGGGAGTTATATACTATGTGAGCTGCCCTTGCCGATTAATATACGTAGGCATGACTCACAAATCCAGGTGCTGCTTTCTGTGTGCTAATTTTAGTTAGGATATCTATCAACTTGGTTATAACCTCACTCTAGGATTATTTAGCTGACACTTATTTGGTTTAGCTATCAGAGTGTTATACCATCTTCACTCTAGAATCATTTAGCTGATACTCATTTGGTTTCAGCTATCAGAGTGTTATACCATCTTTCTCTCTCAGTGGCCCTTCTATAGGGGACCGGCCGGTCATATGTCTGTGTGGGATCTTGTGATTTCCACTACAACTGTTCAGGATCCCCTTTCCCCTATCTCTGACATTTGGGTTTTTCACTCTTGAGAGTTTTCGTGCACACAGTATGTTTAGGATATGAGTTAATGACTGTGTTTTCCCTGTCCGTTTTTGTTTTTATATGTATGTTTTATTTTACATCTTGGTTCATTTGTTCTTCTAGTCCTTGATTAATATTTTTTTTTGTTTTTCATCTATTATATAATCAGAGTGCTTGTTTATGGGATTTTCTAATCTTCTTTTTGTGGGGAGAGGTAGTGGCTCAGTGAGTGAAAGACACTGACTGGCACTGAGTGTGAAGCAGGGGAGCCTGGTTCAATTCCCAGTGTCGGCTCCTTGTGACCTTGGGCAAGTCACTTTATCTCCCTGTGCCTCAGGCACCAAAAAACATAGATTGTAAGCTCCACGGGGCAGGGACCTGTGCCTGCAAAATGTCTCTGTAAAGCGCTACGTACAACTAGCAGCGCTATACAAGAACATGCTATTATTATTATTATTATTTGTGTTTCCATTTCATGTTCCCTTACCACGGCCCCCTACCAATTTTGGTTTATTTGTGGTTTTTTGATTATATTTATTCTATACTGGTTTTTGATGCGGTTATATTTGTGTATATATGTGTGTGTGTGTGTGTGTGTGTGTGTGTGTGTGTGTGTGTGTGTGTGTGTGTGTGTGTGTGTGTGTGACAATGAAAAAGAAAAGCGTCCCAACTCAGCACTCAAGTATACTCAGAACAAATATCAAAGAAAATTATGATGACTATATATATATATATATATATATATATATATATATATATATATATATAAAATCAGAAACACACAGAGAAAAAGCCTGGAACTAACTAGAAAAATAACACTAATAATCACCAATAATCATTGGTTAAATCAAAAAGTGAATAAATAATGATAATAATAATAACCTGATGACGGTGCTGGGGACAGTAATGTATGAAAACAGAAGAAAGAAAAGAGTCCCACTGGAAGCACTCAAGCAAATATAAATAGTGAATTGATTTATTCAAGGAAAAACATGAATTACACAAAATATATATTAAAACAGTCCCCTCTGAACCCCTGAGACAAGGAATCTGGCCTATGCACAAAATAATATAATAATAGATGTGGTCTAAAGATGTAATCTAGATCAATAATGATGTGCAAGGCAGGAAAAAAACCTACAATGAAACCTGCTAAAAAATCTAAAGATCGGCCGGTCAAAGAGAAAGCTCAGCTGGATGAGTGTGTACTCAACCTATATACTGTTGAATGGTAAACCAATAAAGTACCACTCAATCACAAATGATAAATCATGACATGAAAAGGTAACCACAATTGAAAAACCTCATGCAAAATATACTTGCAAGTGACCAAACTGTGTGGAGCATGAGAGTCCTCAGATAGAAATTGTTGTAGCATAGATGCAGAAATAAATGTCCAGCTGAGATCCAAAATAAGATGTGGGGGGTCCCTGGGGGAGTACAAACACAGCCCAGACATACGTTTCGCACCCCTTTGCTTCGTCCGGGGCTTAAAATAATGGCATCCAATCAGGCTTAAAAGGACGCTGACAAATAATGTAATCCAATAGCGTTGCGAGCAGCAAAGCAGCTGATGAGTAGAAATCCAATAAGGAGTGGTAAGTTAATGAGTAGGTATTATGCTATCATGTTGTATCTCCGATCCTAGAAAGTGGTTACCGGTTGGTCCACGCAGCCCGTTCAGCCAATCAAGAGTGCAGGGGCAACTTATGTCCAAATCTCACGAGAATGCAAGCAGTAGCTGTAAACTTCAATGGGACAGCAGCAGAAACAACTACACAGCGCTGAGGATGAGCAACTGGCGCTGACGTCATATCATGAAGGACTGTGATTTCTTCTCCCTCCGTTTGCAACACCAGATTTCAGCAGTCAGACCAGTTTCTGGCGAATTCGACTGTTTTAATATATTTTGTGTAATTCATGTTTTTCCTTGAATAAATCAATTCACTATTTATATTTTCTTGAGTGCTTCCAGTGGGACTCTTTTTTTCCTTCTTCTGTTGTTTTTTTTAATATATATAAAATGTGGTGGGTGTTGGAGTTAGAGTGTGCTGGGAATGCGTGTTAATTTAAACCAGCAATAACATACATTAGTTATTAAAATGTTTCCTCTCATATTCTTTCAGATGGATGTAACTGGTATTCCCCCATACAATCGCATATAATGTGTGTGTGCGGGGAACTTAGTGTTACCAGGTGTGGTGCTTTACCTGTTAGGCTCACAGGAGGGCTGAGCTTCCGCCACGGGGAACCTGGGGCATGTATAATACTACGAGTAACAGCGTACTCGGTGCAGCGCCTCCACCTGCGATGGCTTCCACCAGAGGGGGAGTGGTTCCTCACAGGACAATATATATATATATATATATATATATATATATATATATAACTACACATACACAGCACGTAAACCAACCAATGACTTTACTGGCAGCAACCATAAGCATATACACATATACCAACAGGTGTCCCTCCCTAGAGGAGACACTAACTCGGCGTCACGCAGGACGCTACCTTCACCTCCACCTCCACCGGATGATCCCACCCAGTGTCCAGTAACCCCACACAGTATTACCCCACCCTCAAGGGAGATGTATATGTGTGACTGCGCAGCCACTGTGTCCCTGGTGAAATGTGATAAGACTCGTTGGTGCACTTGTAGATTACCTGCCGGGCACTCCGGTGCCCAGGCCTGCAACTGGTTTCACAAAGGATCCGATGAGCTCCTACACGACATCCAGGATCCACCCGCATGGTGATCCGTCAGGGGCAATCCCCCCCTGAAGATAGGATAGATGAACAAAGTTCAATAATAGTGCTCTAATGACCGTGATGGTTGAACATCTATGATGCAATAAATGCTTGATTGAGGTATATAGGTGAGTAATGAGGTATATATGGGTGAGCATGAGTGTCTGTGCCCAAATATAATGTCCTGGTGAGTGTGGGTGATGGAGATATATGAGCCCCACCCCCGCACTACCAATGTGGACAGGGTCTGACAACTGCCTGATAACACCAATAAAATACCCCAAAGTACAATTAAAGTACCAACTCACGTGACCATGCCCTTGTAGCCTTCCAGGGTGCGTGCTTCTGCAGGTAGGAAAGGATATGGTAGCCACAGATGCAGGTGTTGCAGAGCACAGCAAAGCATAGGTACAGGATACAGTGTATCCAGTGTTCCAGTGTATCCTGTACCTATGCTTTGCTGTGCTCTGCAACACCTGCATCTGTGGCTACCATATCCCCCCCTGAAGATAGTCCAGCTCTCTTTAATGGCGGAGACTTGAGCCCAAGTCTCTCAGCAGGAAACGCAGCGTCCGCTGTGTCCCTAACTAGCAAACGGCTAATGGGGCAGGGTCCCTAACCTAGGGCCTGTCCCTTTAGCACTCAGCTACTGATGACTCAGGGCTATCTGGGGCCTAGGGGGATACTGGCCTAGTGCAGGGAGTCACTGACTCCTGCACCCTACCTCCTTCCCTTAGCTGCTCCGGTCACCAACTAACTAGCATGCTCCAAGCCCGCGAAATGTATCTATCCCTGAGCAGGTAGATACTGTAGCCCTATTAGCTCCCTGGGGTCATGTGGCTCTGCCCCTGTGCACCCTGGGGGCTGACTGCTCTTCACTGCGCAGGCGCGACCTGTCTATGGGCCTCCCGGCGCTCCTAGCCCCTGCGCATGCGCAACGCACCTTGCAATGGCGGCGCCCTGCACCGCAAGCCGCCGGGACCTCAGCAACGCGATCGCGGCCCTAGCAACAGGCTGCGCGCGTCCCCAGCAACCGGCCGCAGCCATAGGAGAGGCACGCTATGCTAGCGCACGCCCCCGCACTTCACCCCGAGCGGCTCCGTGAGTAACCGGAGAGGGGGCTCTGCGCACTGACAGGGGACCTGACTACATGGATAAATCTGATTCACCTTTTGATTCTTATTCAGATCTCCAAAAGGACTTCTATGCTATTGTTACAAAGGCATTGCTCATATAGTTTAGTATAGTTCACATGTTAACAGTCAATTTCTTGAATGTTTACATTACTAACCTTTTATTTATTTATTTTTTAATTTGTTAAATAAGTTTAATTTAATAAAAGGTACGGGGTGCCATATTGACTCTGCTTATTTCATTTGACAAATTATGTGATTTAAATGTCATGGATTATATTAAGCACATTATGCTACTATAGGTAAACTCATGGATCCATAAAATATAAAGTCAAGCTATACACAATATTACATTTTAAATTCAGATCAATACTGGTAACAGTTCCTTTAGTTGTCTTTTCTATCAGGTAAATACAAAGTGTGAGGCTTCACTCTCTTTAATTTCTGAAATTTATTTAGCACACATGCACAAAATACAAAGAACAATTCATTCATTCTCATCACAAATACGAAAACAAAAATAACATTTGTAGAAGTTTAGCCCTCTTTCCTACTGACACAGAAAGACTATTAATGCTGTGTACTGTATACGTGTTGGCTCAGTGAGATCTGGGCCTCCGCGAGCTGGGAGCCTGGGGCAACAACATATATTTGGCAGCGCCTCCACTTGCCCAGGTTCCCCAATTAGTAAGATTCCCCTGGACAAGAATAACAATGATATTCCATATAGTATAACGGTTTACTATAAGTGAATGCGGAACATGAACTTACACACATATACATATATAACCACCATGCAGGCAGATATGGCAATATAATAATATAACACCTGTGGCTTTGCCACCTCCACCCTGGAGTAATGTCTCTACCCACCACCGCGTGTACCCCACAACGTGTCCAATGTACTGGACCAGACCCTTGGTCACTCAACCTTCAGTGTCACCAAAGAACCCTCCCCCAAGGCGGGATCAGCGCCTGCAGGTACCGGTGTTGGTGCACTTAGTATAATACCTTCCGGCTGCTCCAGCAGCCGGTAACTGTATTTCACAAAGGATCCGCCGATCCAGCGTAGTCTCCTACGAGTCTGTACTTGAGTCCAGCAGCTTGATCCCAAACCATGACTCTCACCGCAGCACACGAAGACGCTGTGTCCCTGTCTGCTGATCTCAATAAAGGGTATGCTGTCCCTATCTGTGGGTGTTCCCTGCAGTACCACCAGCTAGTGGTGACTCAGGGCCTGCATTGGGGCCTAAGGGGAATCTCTGGCCTATGCAGTGGGTCACCGACCCCCTGCAACACACACCTCCTCTCCCCTTGCTTCCCTGGGGCGCAATGGCTAGCGTGGTCTCTCCCCCACGCTTCCCTTTCCTGCCTGCCAGCAATCCTCCCCTCCTATTCACTCCCTGGCATCATGTGTCCCTGCTGAGGCTCATGGGAATTGTAGTCCCAGCTCAGAGCCTCTCTTCTATTGGCCAGCCTTCACGCGCTATTCACTGCACATGCGCAATTTCCTCAGTGTCTCCCGTCGCGCATTGGTACTGCACATGTGCCAGACACAACATGGCGGCGCTCTGTCCTTGTCGGTCCACCGCAGAGCCTCTGTGACACCCGTACGCTGCCTGCTCGACCCCCACCTTCCTGAAGGCCAGCTGACCTGCCACTTTTCCCTACAGTACTCTCAGCTAAGTACAAGCAAAGGGAGGCTCAAGGGAACACCACTACAGAAGTATAATTACATGTTAAAACAGACAGCATATTTATAGTATACATAGACTGAAATTAGATTGACAAATAAAGAACTCACAAAGTCAATGCCCCCGGCTTGTCCAATGATATAATTTATACTTTTGATGGTGATTGTGGACTTTTTGTGTTAACAGATAGCACAAAGTTAACATTTCCATTTGTGATCCATTTTATTATTCAACAACATCAAGCAATGCATTGGTTGAAGTGCCTGAGAGACAGAAAGAGAGACCTATTTTGACTTATATACTGTACATCTCAAAGCCTAACGGCAAAAAAACACATAATACACAAAACCACTTATAAAGGGTCGGTTATGTCTTCTATTCAACTGTAGACATAAATGCAGACATTTCAAAGTTGCAGTTTTAGGAAAATCTGTGAAGGAAAAGTGTGCTTCACCTCAAAAAATGCAGGTCTTTCACATCAATGTATCAATGCAAAGAAAAAATCTAACATGAGAATGTATGTGATCAGGACAGAAAAGGTAAATTAAAAGCAGTTTGTAATAAATAATCCATGGTTTTCACACTTGGCCCTAGACATAAGGCATCACTTCAGTCACAGTTAGGGCTCTTACCAGTGCAAAAGGACTGCCAGAGCTTTATCAAATTAAAAGCTCTTAGAGAGTCATTTATTAAACCCCCCAGGGTGCAAAACTAGGACAAAGATAGCGAAAAACAGGGCAAAAGATGTATCAATCATTTATCTAGAAACAAAGTATGATATATATTTTTTAAATCAAGCACAGAAAAGAGTTAGTACATTGGATAAAGGAAGTTTTATTATACAGATTTCAAAATAAACAATTTTGCTAAGGATGCCTCTATTTCATTTGTCACTCAATACAATAGGAAGGACAAAAAAATTAATATGGTTTAAAATGATAAATTATATCTTTTTTGTTTTAGGTACATAAAATGCCAAGCCTGCAATTTGAAGGCAAATACATTTAATATTTTTTCATTAAAAAAATACTTCACTTATCCAAAAAACTGGTGTAGCCCTGTTTCCTTCTGAATACAGTATACTACCAATGCTGTCTAACCTGTTGGCTTGCAGGGCCTAAGGCTCTGCCACGGAGAGCCTGGGGCAATGTATATGTAGGGATAATCTCTTACCAGGTGCAGCGCCTCCACCTGCGATGGCTCCCAGCAGAGCAGGAGTTGCTCCTCACAGGACAATAATACAATACTACTCACACAGCATATAAAAGAAACAGTAGCTTTACTAGTGGTAACCATAACCATGCATATATCATTCCTGTCAATGTTACTCTTCAAGGAGACACAATAACTAACGCGTCTCGCAGGACGCGACCCTTCACCGTGTCCCCACACCGTGTCCCATACCCCACACCATAAACCCCCATGATGAATGTATGTGTGTGACTGCGCAGCCACTACTATGGACAGTGTTATAGTTGGTGCACTTTATTGGATGTTACCTGCCAAGCGCTCCTGTGCTCGGGCCCGCAAACGGTCTTCACAAAGGATCCGACGACGTGGGGCTGTCTGTGATATCCTCCAGGCCGATCCCACCCGGCGATAGATGGTACTCCTGGAGAGGTCTGGTCCCAAACTTCTGGGATGCAGCTGTGACAGTCTCTGTGTCCCTAGCTCCACACACACACTAACGTGACAGGTTCCTATTCTAGGGCCTGTCCCTATATTAACTAGACTTGACTGGGACTCAGGGCCTATCTGGGCCTGGGGGTATGCGGGCCTAGTGTAGAGGCTACTTGTCTCTCTACACACTGAGCTCCTACCTCTTCCCCTTCCCGGTCTTCTCTGACCAGCGTGCTCCCCTGCGCAACCTCCTATATCTTACTTGCAAGATCCTGTCGCCCTATTGGCTCCCTGGCGTCACCTGGTCTGGCTGAGGCTCATGGGACTTGTATTCCCCTGCTCAAAAGCTCCTCTGGTTGGTCCGTTCTTCGCACGCTACCGCAACCACTTGCTGTGCATGCGCGACCTCTCTTCTGCTGCCGTCGCCTACGGGACTCACTGCGCATGCGCGAGTACCAAAATGGCGGCACCCTGAACGCTTGGGCCGCCGCGGTGCCTTCGGTGCACCGGAGCGCTCCCTGCATGCTCTGTAACATTCCCTTCCTCTCCCATTGCAGTGGAGATAAGGGTGAACCTGGGGGACCTGGTTACATTGGTATCGTTCATCCTAACAGCAGTTCGCTGCGCAATTGCTGCAAAATGGAAGCAGATCAAACCGCCTAGCAAACAAATGGTGCTAGCCAGAATAAAGGAGGTCAGATCAATGGAGCTGCTATCAGCTCTTTTGAAACAAGATGTTGATAAATTCAACAGAATTTGGGACGAATGGCCCCACGACTAAAAACGAAAACGCTGGATGTTGGTGTCATTAAGAAACGTCCTGGAACTTGGCAGGGGCGGGGCATCCGGGGGGGAGGCTCCTCCCCCTCTCATCCTCCTCCCCACACCCATCCCTTTCCCTCCCTTCCCCTTTCCCTCCCTTCCCCTTCTCGTCTCTTCTTGTTCTCCTTTTTCCGTTTCTTCCCCCCTTTGATCCAACCTTCTATCCCCCTCTTTCTCGTACCAAAGGGGAAACATAGACCTGGCTCCTTGGGTGCGCGCCCGCCCGGTTTTGGGGGTGTGCGGCAAGGGAGCATGGTCGTTAGATCTGGGGAAGAGAACGCTTCTTCTGAAATCACTCAAGCTATGCCTCCTCCACTCGGCATATAGCCATGTGTTGTGTCGATCTTCCACCCTCTACCTAGATCTGTGATATATTATCATGTATGCTTTTCCCTGTAAAATCTCAATAAAAAAGTATGAAACAAACAATACTTCACAGGTTAATATTGAAATTTAAGAATGTATTCATTTTTTATAGTAGGTTTGTTACTGTATAGCATTTTTAATGCTCCTGTGGTATACAAAATATATGGCGAACAATCAGACAACATATTAGAATTTTATAGCACATTCATTTATGCAAAGGCTTATCCACACATAGTGTATCTAATTATTTAAAATTACAAAACGATAGGGATTCTAATGGACTTATACAGAGTGTGCAGGTATAGATATTGTTAGAAATCATTGGAGAGGAGAAAACAGAGTTATCAATCTCTCTCGGAGAGAAATTCTGTGGATCCATAAGATAGAATCCTGACAAATGTTTGTTATATATATAGAACTACAGTAGGTGCCTTTTTGAGTTTAATGTAGGTTAGGTTTATTTGTAATTTATTTTTAAGATCTATCCTCTAGGTCAGGGGGGCGCAAACTTTTTTCCCTGCGCCCCCCCGCCGGCTGTCCCCTCATTCCCGCGCCCCCCCAACCCCAACTTACCCGCGCTCCGGCGTAATGACGTCACGTTGCCATAGCAACGTGACGTCACATGACCTCGCAACGTCATTTTGACGCCGCGTTGCCATGGCGACGCAGGGAGGAAGCCGCCGAAGCCACGGTAAGTTAATTTAAGTGCCTTCGGGAAGCGCGCGGGGCCTCTGTAAACCCCGCGCCCCCCGTCGGCAGTGTCGCGCCCCCCCTGGGGGTCGCGCCCCACAGTTTGCGCACCGCTGCTCTAGGTATCCTCAAATTTTTGGTTTAATATATAATATTATTCAACTGATATACAAAAATGGTGATTTCTTTTATTATACTGTGTAATGATTTTTTTAAAGTTTTTTTTAGTACTGTAAATCATATTTGATCAATTTAAGCACACTATGCTTTCTTTCTATAGTATCTAAAAAATATCTTCCCTTCATCTTTATTGTTTTGCATGTGTGCATGTTTAGCATACAACTATTTGTGTGCGGAAAATAAAGGGTTAAATATTAGGTATATAAAGATGAAGCAGAGGTCAGTTAGCATTCAGACATCAGAGGAAGCCAACGATTGGCTGGAAAAACACATAGGGCGTATCCTAAGAGCAGAGAGACCCTGACAGCTAAGAACCTGATGGGGAAAAAGGCTGGCCAGAGGGGATGTAGCAGGTCATTCAGCTTTCTGCATGGGGTTCAAAATGATGGAAGTGGACACAGATCCTGTGTGCCACTACCAGAATCTAATATACAGACCTGTAATTTTTAAGAAAACTCTTTACATTACAGTTGACAGTGTGTGTGAAACAAGGTATGTGCATGTACAGTAGTTGCCATGAGTATGCAAACAATATTGACACTGTTATCCGAAACAATAAAATCTGGGGAAAGTCCCAGGGGGTCAGCTATTCATCAATATATTTTTTCTAGTTTAAAAAAAAAAAAATTGACATCAGTATGCTTCTTGGTGAAGCCAATGATACTGTACACAGAGTAGTTTACCTGGGAATAGGAATTGCATCTGATTCTGACAGAAATGGTAAAGAGTAAGATGTTCAATGGGCAGTGACTGTCATGTAGTCCTTAGTTTGGCCAGGACCACTTGTCCACATATCTGGCAATCATGGCACAATGGAAGTCTTCATGGCCCTGCTGACTTTTCATACCCTTATCTATGTATAGCTTTGGAATGGCTTTTTCAGCACTATCTGGATGACATTTGGTAGAGTGGCTATAGCAAAAGCCGGGCGAATCAATTGCAGATATGGGAAGCATATCTATCACTAGCATAACTGCCTTAGCATTTGTTATACAGATTTAGCAGGAATTATTGTACTCACTGGCGCATGCTAACTGGGGGCAATAACGTGTTTGCCCGTGCCTTTTTTGAGTAAGGCTAATGCAGACAGAATGTAATTATCTCCCACTGGTGTATTGATTGTGTCCAGCTGCAAGACGCTATCGGGTGCATTAACGCCTGCTACATCTGTATAACAAATGCAATGGAAGTTATGCTAATGTTAGATATGTGTTCCATGTCTGCCAAAGGGCGTTTGCATGGATTCCCTGATAGTTAATTGCTTATGAGATGGATTATATGGTTTCTGGTTAGCTGTGTTTTTCTCCTTTTGTTTACTATTTCCTGAAAATAATAAAATTCTTCTTTATCAGGAAGAGCGTACGCCAAATGTTTTTCTAAAGCTTGAAGTCATCCTTTTATTTACAAATTTGAGTAATTTATATTTGTTTCATTTTTTCCGCAGGAAAGTACAGATGGGCAGCCCAGCTCAGCTTACTTCCGGTGGACATTATATCCCAACACACTCCCTTGCCCATCCCCTGTCACTGGTTGTTTAGGTTTAAAGTTTATATATATATTTGTTTCTTACCTGGGAGAGAGAAAGAGGTAAAGACAAATGGGATTGGAAGAGCAACATTTAAAAAAAACTTCTGCAGCAAACAGTATGCTGCTGGGAGACTATTAACCCTCTCACAGATGGAGCTCTGCAATCAAAGTCCAATAGCCAATAACATTTTAAATCCCCCAAAATATGACAAATAATCCCAGCCTCATGGCAAATTTAAAAGTCAAAAACCACAAAAGCATTGCAAATGATTCCCAGCCCGATGGCACAAAAATAAAAAAAAGTTTGCCATTTGATGCCATCCTGGGTGGACATTGGTGGATGCAAAAATTAGAGTTAAAATGCCCCTGATAGGTGCACAACTATAGGTTATAGTATGTAGTATAAGGATGTCAGTGAAATCCAGATAATAATTTCCAGAAAATTATCTCTCAGCCAAAAGTGAGGGTATCACATGGTACATGAACCAATCTGATTGGTTGCTTGTGTCTTCATGCTGAATATCTGGGACAAATAAACCCGATCACAGATCAATCTACTCTGCTTTTCTCTGAATTTGAACATGTTCATATCGTACCACTTTCACATGGTACATCAACCAATCCAACTCCCTCCCTTTGGCCTGAGAGGTTATTTTCATGCAAAAGTGAGGGGGATCACATGGTACATCAACCAAAAAGATTGGTTATCTTGTCTATCATGTGACTGGTTATCTGGGATTTCACAGGCTGTACAGCCGCGGCCGCATTTATTTCAACACTTCTCAGATATTTTCCGGTTACTTTTTACGAATGCCACGCACTTCGCCGCGTTCATGCGGCGTTCATGCAACATTCATGCCGTATTCATGTCGCAATCATGCCTGCGTCAACCGCGCTTGATCTGTTTAATGAGAATGGTTCGTATTTAATTGGTTGCAATTCTTCGCGTATCCGCCAGGTGGCAGATATTCATGAATTGTAATGAATTCTAACGTACAGTACTGTACATGCGCTTCAGTAATATGTCGACTTGCAGGTGTTTAAAAAATACCACAGTGGTCCTTTGTGAATTGACCTTGGTACTGAAGAAGTTACAACACTGTATCTATTTAGGCGTTTCATATTAAAAACTTAATGCAAAGTGTCTGATGTTTTATTCCATTGTCCAGAGAGGTCCAGAGATGAGTACACCACTGCAGTCCGTGTTCAAAAAAACCGACATAACGTACGCTTATTTAATATGGTCAGCAATTAGTTCAGCAGATGATAAGATGGCCACAGTTGATCAAATTTATCAATATTTTATCGAAAATTATGACTTTTACAAATTTTCACCAGATGCTCATGTGTGGAAGCGTGCAATAAGGAAAAAGTTATGTATCGATCTGCGTTTTTTTCATATTGCTCCTGCACCCGGAGTTACAGGAGGAGGGTATTGGTGTGTTGCCCCTGATTTTTCCAGTATCTTTGATCATGGAGAGTTCAAAATGCAAAAGGTCATGGTAAAACCAACTAAGAATCGTCAGTCCCAGGCAAGCAATGCGCCAGCGCCAGCACCGGCTTCCAATAACGGTCTGACCGTCAGTGAAAACCTGCTGACTGACAACCCTTGCTTTCTGTCCCCGCCTGGATACCTGCAGCCTGAGCAGGATTTCACGTACAGATACCAGCAAGCTTGCATGTACCAAAACGATTTCCAGCTTCATCAGGTGTCAACTACAGGTGTAGCAGGCCTGTTGTCACCTGTCAACTACGTGTATAATCAAGACTACGGGACTGGCAGTGGCTCGGCGCCAACCGAATGGCAACGTCTATGGTGGGTACAGCTGCCATATTTTAATTCTTTTTTTACCATATCAATATCAATGCACAGTAAAGCGATTCTCCTGTAACCAATCACTTTGCTTATGGTTATTTAGTTCTTTTAATCACAATTCGCCAAAATGTAGTCCAGCAATATCATTGGCTGAGCAGCTTCTACAGTAGATACTGAACAATTGGTGGACAGCTAGGCGCATGCGCATTGGAAGCTTGTTGAAACGCATATGCGTCTCATCACATCTAGGCACATGCATGTATGTGAACAAGAGACGCCCCGCTGAGAAAATTATTGTTGGGACTGACCGAGGGGACTGCGGGAACTTCTTTAGGGGACAGACTAATTTGAACCAACCATTACAGTAATACTTTTATTTTTCTTCCTCAGAAAAGAAACTTTGTCATCACGCTGAGAACGGCAAATGGAAGGATGGATATCGCTTTTTGTAACGATGCTTGCACACTGCTGAATCTGAATCAGTGCCATTTTTATTGATTTTCATAAAGTATAGAATACTTTTTTACATACTGTACTGTATAATAAACCCCGAAAATAAAAAGTATGCATTTATTCTGTACATGTATTACAGTATGTGTGTTCTAATAATAATACTAATAATAATAATGCGTTTTAATACTGTTTTGATGTAATGCGCATGCCTACAGTATACAGTACTGTACAGCATGCCTCATTGAAACGCAAAATTCTTGTGTTTACTACAGTAACTACTGTACAGTAATCCTGCACACACTTCGACAGTTACCAGTTAAACACCCCCTCCAAGGAGACACAATGAAACAATTACAATTTAAAACAAGCAGCATTTTTTTTATTGGTGGAGTAAATAAAAAACCATTCATGGTGTACTCTAAGTAAAAATATTGAAGAATACAATTTAAAACAAGCAGCATTTTTTTATTGAAGTACAGTTACAGCAAGTATAAACATTTACAGGTGTATGGTGTAAGTAAAAACATTGACAGTATGAATACAATACAATCACCCAGCGAATTCGATCCCCAGCAGATCGTCCTTCCAGGGACGATGCCTTGTATGCTGCAAAATGCTATTTATGGAGTCTCTCACGATTTTCATTAAATGATCGCTAATTGTAAAATAGCGCCGCAATACCTCCACAATAGTCTTTCTTAAATTTTCGGGAAGAGCCTTTTTGGCGCGATTCCCTTCGTAGTTTACATTGTGGGCCCACCCGCAGTACACCACGTAGGGCACGTGGTGCTTGAAAATGTACATGGCATGTTTCTGGGCTACACCACCACTTGCAAACCTATACTTCTCCCTGACTGGAGTGACGCAAGATCATGTCAGGCACCGTCTCAAACAAGCGTATGTGGGTGGGATTCTGGGAGTGGGTGTGCTTCTGGGAGTGGGTGTGCTTGTGGTGGAGGGTGAGGGTAGATTGTCTGGGAGGATGCTTTCCTCCTGTCTTGGTCGCGTTGTCTGTGTTGTCTCCTGGCGTGGTCTTGATGGGGTTGTCATGTCATCTAAACAGTACAGTACATGTACCATTGTAAACCTCACAAGTCTACACTACATTAGTTTCTGTAGTTGCCAAGAAGGGCTAATCAGATTAACACATTAAATACCAGAAGGGATTATCACACGTGCGCATGCGTTACCCTAAACAAAGCCTCAAAGGTTTGGAGGGGGGTGGGTGGCTGAGTCATATGAATGGTCTCTGCATTAATAATCAACAAAGTCCCAAAGAGAATTACACGCAGGCACAGAGATGTGACACCAGGCTCGAGACGATTAAAAACACAATGCCAACCATTTGAAAATGAATGGTCTGTGTCGATAAGAAGTTGAAATCAAATCCTTGAGCCTTGTGTGTACGGGGTGGATTACCTGTACTGTCGTTCAAAGAAATATTTTCAACAGGTCATCGTAATGTTTTGATCCCCACACCCACACCCCCCAATAAATAAAAATCACATAAATAAAGCATGTGCATGACTAGTGTTGCGTTAAAAAGCTACAGTGCCGATTGAATATCAGAATATCAAGAATTTTTATGCAGGCACTTGTCTGGAAACAAAACAAAAAAAAACACAAAAAAAAAACAAAATTCAGACTTGAACTTCTAAATGAATGTGAAGTTATACACGCATGCGCAGAAATGTGACACCAGGCTCTGTACGTTATACACGCAGGAATGTGATGACAGGTACGGGAAGATTGAAGCCAGAAAGCCATAAATTCCAAGGAATGGTGTGGGAGATGTGTACTGTAGAAAAGAAGTAGATAAGAAGTTGAAATAGTACTTTAGCCTTGTGTGTGCGCGGGGGCGAGAGAGAGAGCACTGTATGCGCCGAAAATGTGGTACTGTAACACGCCTATGCGTTTCATTTTACAAATACAGTACTGCACGCGCACACAGACTTGCAGAGAATGTATGGCAGTACTGTACTTTAGGTTGAATTGCTATTAGACTTTTAAGACAACAGCTCGCGAACGCCCACCTGTGTTTTTAGACGGTATTGCAGTATAGCAGACAGCACTAAAAATCCGAGCACTAAAATACCAAAAACCGCTTTGTAAAAAAAGAAAACAGACCGCATCTGGATGCATCTGGCCGTGTCTTGTCAGAGCGACGCGGCTACGGCTGCATTAGGATAAAGGCAGCCGCAGCTGTGTATAAGGCCTGGGACATCACAGAAGACCGGAAGAAGATGACGAAGCAACATCCTTGCTGAAGAAAGAAAAAGCAAGAAGACAGCTTTTAAAAAATTAAGAAATAAAGAACTACACACCAGAGACTGCTCTTCAATCAATGGAGGATCTAGGGCTTTGTGTCAAATTGAGGATCCACCGACGTCTAACCAGGATGGCATCAGATTATAGCAGGGTGTCACGGGAGACCAGGCATTTCAACCTTTTATACAGGGATCATAACACTGAGGAAAACGAGATGATGAAATAAATTGTCATTTATTCACTTAAACAGGCATACACACTATGAGATAAAAAAATACATGAGAAAGAAACACTTACTGAGGGTCTGGGGCAAAGAACTAACCTTTCCTGGGTAATAGAAGCAAAGAAACAAAGTTTTTAGATTACCGGAACTTGGCCCCAAATGTCCTGGAACTCAATTCGGCTTGAAGTTCCTGATGCCACCCTTTTCTTTCTTCCGGAGGTGCTGAAATCCCTTGACCGGGAGTTGGTACCAAACATCCTAGAACTATTTTCGGCATGCAATCCTAGCCGCGACCGCTTCTCGTGGACCAGGACCTGGTTTATGTGGAACATACCAAGAGGTCTATACTGTGATCTCTTCAGCTAGGATCAACTGATCCAAGCGCTCAGGCCTTTCAGAGTGTCCCATACAGGTACCTTCCATGTTCTGGAAGGCAGATTCTTGTAAAAGGCCGATGCAATCAAGTATCTGGGAGACTAGCAATGCACTGTTGTCCGTTGTCTGGAACTGTTGTTTCCAGACAATTTGACCAAACAAGCTTAGAGTTATCTTGTCACCTCCCTGAGTTAGTGAAACTAGGACCTTGCAAAACATGTTGGATAAAGACAAAAAATGATTTAGTTCCTGAGATCGAGGTGGTCTGGGAAATGAACAAGGTTACCAAGTGATCCAGAAACTGAATGTGCAAGAGAGACATCACATCGTGCGACTGAAGGAACCCCACCAACGAGATGTGACCAGGAGGAGGATCACTGAAGCTCTGCATCAAATTAAGATATGCTTGGATGATTTTTTAATCACATTAATCCAGTGAGTGAGTTTTCACCTTGCTTTTATTTATGCTTATTAAGGGACCTGAACCATAGAGGCTGTTGTTTTGTGCACTTTTATCTTATAGAATACTATTTTATAAATAACAGAAAAGAATCTAAAAAAATATTTTTTTTCTTAAAATATTACGTATTAGTCTACTGACTAGAATATATTAATGTCTCTCTCTCTCTGCCCCTTTCTCTCTGCTTGACTGGGGTTGATGAATAATTAATATAATATTTTGTTTTACCTTTTCTGTCTCTCTTTGTCTTTGTTATTCTTTCTTTATGATTATTTCCTAAGCTTACAAGCATGGCTTATTGCTAAATACTTATTCTTTCTTTCTGTGTTGATCGCTGCCATGTATTATCCCTACTAATCTACTTGCTCTGTCTTCTCTATTTACCTTGTCCCTCTCTTTGCTTTTCTTTTGAGATTGCAATTGCTCTTCTTTTATGCCTGCCTATTCTTACTCATCCAAACCCCAGAAGTGTAATTGTGACAATCAAGGAAAGGGCAAGGGGGAAATAACACAAGCCAAGTGAAAAGAGGAAATAACTTCTTGTTTTTTGCTTCACTTTGGGTGATCTATGAAGTTATGGTCATGTGGTCCGTAACAACCTGGAAATCACGGTAACCGGATTTGGCGTATACTGTACAACTAATTAAAATTTTCACCGGTGATGGATTTCTGTCATCAAATGTGTCCATTCTAATGTGTAACCAAATCCAATATTATATAATATGTTACTGACAGAAGAACAGAGTTCAGTTTATTTTACAGTGTTTTCTTTTCTTTTTATATGTTATCTGGTGGAAAGAAGTAAACATTAGTCTACTTGTTGAACTGTATTAACTAAATTGTCCATTAACCATTGTCTTAACTAATTGTACAGAGGAGCATAAAGAGTGGTGCTTTTTAATTGCCATCCCTTCTGAAGTTTCCCCATTACAATGTAAAGGGCCTGGTGACCTCCATCTTTTCTAAGTCAATAAATGTTTGCACTGTGCAGATGATGATGAAACAGGGAGGTGCAACGGTAACAAAGGGAATATGAAGCCCATTGTGCAAAAAATAAATTGGTTCCAAAAGACTTCAATAACTTGTGGCAGGTAAATTACATTCCAACAATGATTTAATGTACGTTCAAGTACATAGACAAGAAGCAACCTTCTAGTGTGAGAACAGAGATCATGTAATGAGCAAGTTGAGTGCATGCTGTGAACTCTAACAGTACATGATTGAATTCTACTTCTGAAGCTTTCCCACCATTATCGTGCAGTGACCTTTGGGGCATAGCTATAAATTGCTGTTCCCATTATGATTGCTTATAACTACCAGATCTCCCTTCCATAAGTTCTTTCTTCATTTTATCTGTGAAATATGTCATGAAACAACCAATGTGAATTAAATACTATACAAATAACTATGTATGTCTCTGAGTACAAATGATTGTCTGCTTCTGCTCACTAACAGTGATCAGCATTGAGAGCAGATGTAACAAGCATCTTGACGTTCTGTAATTATTTCTTCAGCTGTTTTCTTCAGTATTGTAATGTGTTTTTTTTTTTATTCCCAGCCTGTCCAAGAATAAATACTGTCATAAATATACCATTCTGGTAATACATTTTATTTGCTTGGATGTAGCTATTGAATAAAGAAAACAAAATAGCGGCTGCAGAGAACTATTACATGTTTACATTAAAACCTAGGGCATTGGAGAGTAGGAAAATGAATACTGAACTGACATTTTTAATTGCTGTTGACCTGTTAAAGTACTGTATTAAGAAAACAAAATAATTCAGGTAGCACAGTGAACTGAATAATTTCACATTGTGAAAGATAGCTTTAAAAATAATGGTGGTTCATGTACAGTTAGCAGACATGTACTGTACATGTATGAAAGTTATGCTACTGTATTTCTATCATGTTTGCATTGTGTCAATATACAGTATTCAATATATTTTAGGCAGATTAAATAAAATATACAAATATCTTACTTTTTGCATTAATTTTTAGTACCCAATATTAAAGTATCAATCAAAATATGGGATCTATTAAAATAATATAAAATTATGAATGCTCCATTAGCTAAATGTTTATGATGTTATTCTGCTATTGAATAAACATCCTTATTTTGCCCTGTTTTGGAAATGCTGTACTGTATATCTCGATTTGCTGAGAAATTTTGCAAAACCATAAGAATTTCAGTCTTTCAAATCTGTAGTGATTCTATTACAAGTATAACCTTTGTCAGAGTAAACTTAGGGGGCTATTAATTACATTGATTTCAATTGGTGTTTCCGTGTGATGCTGCCCAAATTGTCACTATAGTAGTTAGTTTAATAACCTCTTTAGTGTAAAAAGTAAGCTACTGTATACTATATACTGTATATTATTCTGGAATTGGGCCAGATCATATCCCATCAATTGGAGCAAAAGGTACATGTTGCAGGGTACATGCAACTACACACGCGGGTTTCTGGACAAGGCTTATTTATTTAACCTTGAAAAATATACAGCACACAAAACAAAAATAGCTTTTCATCAGCAACAAAAGGAAAATGGCTTTTCTTCAGCAGACAGACAAAAACAGTTTCTCTTTAGCAGACAGTGTATATGGCAGTTGCCCTTTTCTATGCAGGGGATAGACAGTTCACAATTCATCTACTATTCTAATCAGACCTTGTATCAGGAAATCTCTTAGCAGCTTACTCCTCTCTCCTCAACCGACCGGCTCCATGTGTCTACAGCCTGGGTTTTAACACACCTTGATTAGGCAGCTGGGATCCAACTAATTGTCCTGAGGTTCCCAGCTTAAGTTAACCTAGTCAGTGCTGCACTGCAGACTAGACATAGGTTTTCCAGGCATATAACTGGTGGCTTTAATTTACCCTGTCACAGTACACAAACAATTTGACCCAGTTTGCCATCTTTTTTCTTTGCTGTGTTTGTAATTTCTATGACCTCTTACAGGTACAACTGCCTGTTGTCGACCGCTTGCCGTGCATGTTTAGCATGGCAACGTCTAGCATGTCGCAAGGTTCCAGCAGCCAGACAAATGGCCCATCGGATTCACACAGCGGCGGTTTCTGCTGTGTGAATCCTACCGGGGTCCAGCTGTCTGTAAGAGATGCGCAGTAAAAGAGACTGTATCAGTCACTCTACCTACGTGCCTTTAACAGGCAATCGCACGGCTTTTATTTTATTTTAATAATACAGTATTGTAGCAAAAGCAAGTCCTCCGGTGACATTTGGAATTTCATGCCGATTTGGGTTCCAGGACATTTCGGGCTAAGTCCCGGTCCACTAAAGACTCTTGTTTAAAGTGCCAGTTAGCTAGGAAAGTCACGTTTTTTACCCCAGTTCCTAAGTAAGTGTGTGTCTTCTTATTTAGTTTGTGTATCATTGTGTGTATGCTTTTCATGCGAATAAATTTACAATTTATTTCACTTTACCTGTTTTGCTCTATGTATGATCCTGGTAAAAAGTTGTAAATGCCTGGTGTCCCGTGACAACCTTGCAGTTGGTTCTGCAGTAGGCACTCTGCTTGTTTGCATTGTTCCAATGCTTCTAACTTTTCATATTCAAATAGTTTCATAATTTTTTGTAGCTCATGAAGCTTTTCATTCTTTTCATTGACGTGGTCAGTTAAATCAGAATTTTCTTCTTTCAGCCTTGTATTTTCTCTTTTTACAGTCTCTGTGTGATTCAGGGTCTCTTTGTAGTCCTCCTTCCATTTACGCACTTTTGAGTTGAGACTCCCGGTTTCCTGGCGTGAGACTTCTATCTCTAGGTTGAGGATGTGAAGCTCCTTCTGAGAGACTTTCAGATCCATACTAAGACTGCAGATAGCTTTTTAAGAGATGTCCAGCTCCTCCGCTTCCCTGGTATGGTCAGTTGAGGGTTCCTCACTGTTGGCACCCGAACAGACACTTCTTTGGGTTACATGACTTCTGTCTTGAGCCCTGTAGATATTCTGTCATCCGCGTGGTGAATCCTCCATTTATTTTCTCTAGGCTGCAGGGCAACTCGGACCCCCCGTGTCTGTTCCTTCCACGGTAAGTGAAGAAACACTTTTCTTTTTCCGCCTTTTTGGGAGACTCCGTCCCATCCAGGATACTGGCGTCTCCGTCTTTATTTGAAACTTCAGCAGCTTCACTCCATCCGCCAGGCTTTTCTTGCAGTTGTGTTAGCTGGCAGGAATATTCGGGGTCATAGAGACCTGTTTGTTCGGTACGTACCGAGTTTAGGCACCTCCACCATTCATGGGGTGTTTTGTGGGTGTGACTCGGTTCGGGTTCCCCATAAGAGATATCTTCATCCGTATCCTCATAGGACCGGAAGGGCCACTCTTCCGTGGGGTAGGGTTAATTACAGGAACGCCCCATTCTCTCACTCACTTCCCCACACCTCTGGAAAGTCCTTCCCCTCAAAATCCTTCTGGCACCCTCTCTTTCCACCTTTTAGGACCTTTCTTAAAACACATCTCTTTGAAGAAGCACATGGGTAGTTCAGCTGGCTGCTACTATATATTTCAGATGCACTAACCTTGACCCCTTGACGGTGCACTTACCATAACACCCTCCTACTGTCTCTGTATGTTCTCCCTACTTACTACTTAGATTGAAAGCTTTTTGGGGCAGGGACTCCCTTCCGATTGTTTCTCTCATGTCTGAAGCTCATATTCCCACTATGTGTTATACTATTACTGTATGTCACGTATATTACTGCTGTGAAGCACTATGTACCTTGAGGCGCTATATAAATTAAGATATACATGCATACATGAGGATGATTGTTTCCCTGTTGGTTACACATCTAATCTGATCAGTCAGCTGCTTAAGCTACACTAAATGCATCTCAATTTCCCCTGTCTCTTAGTGGCCATATTTTGGAGAATTTTGTGTAATATTGCTTCTCTTACAACATTGCATTAGTCACAGGCTGTTTGGGTGATATCCTCAGTCACTTCTGGTTGATTAAATAGGTTACATGTCAGTGTTAATTATTCTGTTAATTAAAATGATAAAAAGGTTTTTAGGTCTACCTTGTTTGCATGATCCATAGCGATCAATACAATATATTCTAATATATTAATATTAAATTATCTATAGTTGATACAACAACTCATACAGTAAGTATTTAGTGAACAATGGGGCATTGATTTTATGCATTACAATATAATGGATTTTTATTTAGTCATCTAGACTAAGAAATGTCTGGGGATCAGGGGCATTTAGCCAAAATCAAGGTAAAGGTACAGTACAGTTCTTGATATCAGTCAATGTTACTGGCCGGAAAGAAATCCCTGTTGTTGCCCTCAATGATTGCATAGGTAGGTGGGAAAATATATAATCCGGGATGATAATTTCCCTACATATGCCAAGAGATGAATACTAAAATACTTTATTAACATATACATATCATGTATACACACAATACATAGGGTATAGATTAAAATTACGGTGGTGAGGGATGTTAGCCACGAGCACAAAGTAGGTTTCACATAAACCAAAGTAGAAAGCAGCTAGCTCCTAAGGGGTTAATAGCCCATCTGTTGATCAAGACAGTTTTTTAGAGGTGTAGCCTCTCAACAAATATCACCAGAGATCTTTATAGATATATATAACGCTGTATGGTGGTAATGAATTTTCACATATTCAAGCAGACGTATGTAAATGCATATATCACTGTCCCACACTTGTTATTGGTATCTCTCTACTGACCCATAAAATGGGGGAGCTTGAATTAATAGCTGCAAGGGCGCAGTATGATATTATAGGCATTACTGAAACATGGTGGGATGAAACTCATGACTGGACAGTTAATTTAGAGGGTTATTCCCTTTTTCGGAAGGATCGAACAAATAGAAGGGGAGGTGGGGTATGTTTATATGTTAAACCGGATTTAAAACCTATTATAAGGGATGATGTCTATGAAGGGAATGATGAAAACGTAGAGACTTTGTGGATAGGTAAAAGGTAAAGTATAAAGAAAATGTTTGTGGGAATATGCTATAAACCACCAAATATCTGTGAGATTGAGGAAGCTCAAATACTTTTGCAAATGAGAAGGCATCAAAACTGGGTCATCTTTGCATAATGGGGGATTTTAATTATCCAGACATAGACTGAGGCAATGAGATTAGCATTACAACAAAAGAAAACAGGTTTTTGGGGGTGCTTAAAGACAATTATATGACCCAAATAATTGAGGAACCAACCAGGAGAGGGGCAGTTCTGGATTTGGTCATATCAAACAATGTAGAAGTAATAACAAATATTCACGTCCTGGAACATTTGGGTAACAGTGATCATAACATGGTCTCATTTGAAATAAATTATCAAAAAAACAGATTGCTTGGGTTCAACAAAGACCTTAAACTTTAGAAAGGCAGATTTGAATAAACTGAGGTCTAATCTACATGTAATACACTGGGATGATGTTTTTGCAGGGAAAAATGTAGAAGATAAATGGGCAGTCTTTAAAACATTGTTAGAAAAGCACACTTATCAGTGTATACCCTTGGGTAATAAGTATAAAAGCTATAAGTCAAAACCCATGTGGCTAAATAAACAGGTAGGGGAGGAAATGGACAAGAAGAGGAAGGCGTTTAGATTCTTTAAGTCAGAAGGGACGGAGACATCGTATCAGAATTATAAGTAATGTAACAAAAATTGCAAAAGGGCAATCAAATTAGCAAAAATGAATAATGAAAAAAGGATTGCAATAGAAAGTAAGGTCAACCCTAAAAAGTTCTTTGAGTATCTTAATAACAAAAAAATGAGAAAAGAAAATATAGGACCCTTTCAGTGTGAAATGGGCAGGCAGATTATTGGAGATAAGGAAAAAGCAGAGGTATTGAACAAATTCTTTGCCTCTGTGTTTACCAGGGAAGAATCAAGTTCAATAGTAGTGCCGCAGGAGGAAGCCACAACCTCCATATTAATGAACAATTGGTTAACTGAGGAAGAAGTTCATAAGCAACTTGAAAAAAATTTAAGTAAATAAGGCACCTGGCCCTGATGGTATACATCCAAGAGTTCTCAAGGAGTTAAGCTCAGTAATAGCCAAACCATTATATTTAATATTCAATGACTTCATTTCCACAGGCTCAGAACCACAAGATTGGCGTAAAGCAGATGTGGTGCCTATATTTAAAAAGGGAGCTAGATCACAACCGGGAAATTACAGACCTGTAAGTCTGACTTCAATAGTGGGGAAACTACTTGAAGGTTTAATACTGAATAATATTCAGGAATACCTAATGGAAAACAAAATTATTAGTAATAGTCAGCATGGATTTAAGAAGGATAGATCATGCCAAACTAACCTTATTTGTTTCTTTGAGGAGGTAAGTTGGAATTTAGATCAGGGTAATGCAGTTGATGTGGTCTACTTAGATTTTGCGAAGGCTTTTGATACGGTTTCACACAAGAGGTTGGTGTACAAAATAAAGAAAATTGGACTCAGTAATAATATATGCACCTGGATTGAAAACTGGTTAAAGGACAGACAACAGAGGGTTGTCATAAATGGAACTTTTTCAGGTTGGGCTAAAGTTGTGAGTGGAGTACCTCAGGGATCGGTACTGGGACCCCTGCTTTTCAGCTTGTTTATTAATGACCTTGAGGTTGGGATCGAGAGCAAATTCTCCATATTTGCTGATGATACTAAATTGTGTAAGGTAATAGAATCAGAGCAGAATGTAATTTCTCTTCAGAAGAACTTGGAGAGACTGGAAACGTGGGCAGGTAAATGGCAGATGAGGTTTAATACAGATAAATGTAAGGTTATGCATTTGGGACGCAAGAATAAAAAGGCGACTTACAGATTAAATGGAGACATATTGGGGGAATCCTTGATGGAGAAAGATTTAGGAGTGCTTGTAGACAGCAGGCTTAGCAATGGTGCCCAAAGTCATGCAGAAGCTGCAAAGGCAAACAAGATCTTATCTTGCATCAAACGGGCAATGGATGGAAGGGAAGTAAACATAATTATGCCCCTTTACAAAGCATTAGTAAGACCACACCTTGAATATGGATTACAATTTTGGGCAAAAATCCTAAGAAAAGACATTATAGAACTAGAGAGAGTGCAGAGAAGAGCCACCAACTTAATAAAGGGGATGGACAATCTAACTTATGAGGAGAGGCTAGCTAAATTAGATTTATTTACATTAGAAAAGAGGCGTCTAAGAGGGGATATGATAACTATATACAAATATATTCGGGGACAATACAAGGAGCTTTCAAAAGAACTATTCATCCCACGGGCAGTACAAAGGACTCAAGGCCATCCCTTAAGGTTGGAGGAAAGGAGATTTCACCAGCAACAAAGGAAAGTGTTCTTTACAATAAGGGCAGTTAAAATGTGGAATTCATTACCCATGGAGACTGTGATGGCAGATACAATAGATTTGTTCAAAAAAAGGTTGGACATCTTTTTAGATGGGAAAGGTATACAGGGATATACCAAATAAGTATACATGGGAAGGATGTTGATCCAGGGATTAATCCGATTGCCAATTCTTGGAGTCAGGAAGGAATTAATTTTTCCCTTAATGGGGATTTTTGTTTGCCTTCCTCTGGATAAATAAAAAAATTGTACCATTGAAAAGAGCTGACTTCATAAAAATAAGTGTAGCCCCCTTTCCCTATGACTAAGGGAACTACAAGTCTATGATGAGCCCTGGGTCTGGTTCCCGGCCACAGGGCACCATGAGGAAGTTCGGTCACCGTTGAAATACTGCTACCACAGTACTAAGGGGAGCATCCCTATCTGGGGCCTTCCCTACAATACTGACTCTACTGTGGCTCTGGGCCTAACTGGGGCCTGTGGCTCCAGATACTGTATATATATATATATATATATATATATATATATATATATATATACAGTGTTCGACAAACCTATACATTTGCTCGCCCCGGGCGAGTGGATTTAACCCCCGGGCGAGTAAATATTGGCCCAAGCAGCACACGTTTGGTACTAGGTGGCGAGTAGATTTTTTTGTGTGGCGAGTAGATTTTTTGGTGATTTGTCAACCACTGTATATATATATATTTTTTTTATATATATATATATATATTGATGTAGCCAAGTGCCCCTGGCTACACTTCTACTACTTGCCTCAACACTATAAGTCCTGATAGGAACAGGCAGTGTTGGGGTTAAACTCCTGCGCAGGGCCTAGCCTGCATTTGCAGCCTGGAATTGGTATCATGTTGCCTTATCCAGGGGCAGGCCTAAACCAGAAGTTGGAGTGTCATACCTGGAGAGGTTACTGACTGGGTCACATGTATATGGTGTGATGTCAGTCAGTACCTGGACCTGCCATGTTATGGGGTGGGGTCACAAGCCCTTGGTCTGAAATGTATTGCAGAAGACAAGTCTGCCATTTCAGAGTTCTATACAGTATATTAGGGTCATATGTCTAGAAGTTTCTATATAGTACATACATTTTCTTAATAGACTTGTGACCAGGATTAGCAATACTGTTATTGTTTCAAGAAACATTTTTTTTACCACATGGGTAAAACGGGTTAACTCCCTCACTGCCAGGATCAGGAGACCACTCCCTAGCTCTTAGCTTTGCTAGGGTGTTTTTTTTTTTATAACTTAATTTTTTATTGAATATTTCCAACATGAGATACAATACATACTACACATTACAGGCATTCTTGAAAGTATTCTCAGCTGTAAACAGTAATTTAAATTATAAGGGAATTCCCAACCTTTTGGGCCCTACTTAGTCGGTTTATTCCGGATGGAATAGAACTAATAATAATTATAACGAGTAGAAAAGAAAAGAAATAATAAAAAAAAAAGGGGGGGGGGCAGGGAGAGGTAGGAAGGGGAATGGATATGGAGAGGACATCAATCCGGGTAACCGATCGTCTATTGTCTAACATCTTCCTAGATAGAGCGCTTCTGTGGTATTCCTACCCGTGTACCTGTATACTCAGCCACTTTTGGGTTTCCGCTCCCAAAGGAGAATGCATCTAGATCTATCATAGCCAGATTGTGTTACTCTTAACCCCGGGGATATCTGTCTGCGTCAGCCAAGGCGTCCAGACTTTTAGGAAAATGGTGCCAGTGTCATTAACTAAACTCGTCAACTTTTCCATCTGGCAGATAAACCACATTCGATTCCGAATCTTTGGGATGCTTGGAATATCAGGACGTTTCCATAATGCTGCGATCTCGCTCCGTGTTGCTATTGCAAAATGTGCTATTAATTTATTGTGTGCCTTGGACAGACCCGTTAATGGTCTGTTCAAGAGGAACAGCCATGGGTCTGGGGGAATAGTGAGGTCGAATATCCTATGTATCCAATTTCTAATTTCTTCCCACACTGGGGAGATCCGTGGGCAGGACCACAGCATATGAAACAGGTCGGCCGATCCCCCACACTGCCTAGGGCACAGCGGGGAGGATCCCAGCACGAACTTGGCTAATTTCATTGGGGTGAGGTACCACCGCATTAAAACCTTATATGTGTTCTCCTTTAGTGTGGTGCAAATGGAGCTTTTTGCTGTAGCTAGGTATATGGCATTCCACTCCTCATCTTCTAGGGCCAGGCTGGGCAACCCTGTCGCCATTCGCCACTTGTGGCGAATTGGCACTTAAACTGTGGCGAACAGGGCAGGGTCACTGGGACTTCCTGTGCGCTCCCCCTCCTTTCTTCTCCCCTGGTAGGGAAGGAGCGTGCCGTGCGCGTCCACTCCAGCACGTGACGCACGCCCGCTCCAGGGCACCAAATGCGCGCGCTCCCTCCCCTCCGAGCCGGCTTCAGAAGTTGCCATGCTCCCCTCCGAGCCGGCTGAAGCTGACGCGCTGACGCGCTTCCCTCCCCCCCCCTCCCTCCCGCCACCCCCTCCCGCCACCACTGCCTCCGTTGCCTCTGTGCCGCGATCTGGTAGGAATGGAGGGGAGGGAGGACTGCTGAAAGGGGCTGGGGGGAGGACAAAGGTCTGGGGGCAGGACAAGGGTGCTGTGAGCAGGACAAGTGTGCTGCTAGCAGGACAAGGGTCTGGGGCAGGACGAGGGTTCTGGGGCCAGGACAAGGGTGCTGGGGGCAGGACAAGGGTGCTGGGGACAGGACAAGGGTGCTGGGGGCAGGACAAGGGTGTTGGGAGCAGGACAAGGCTTCTGGGAGCAGGACAAGGCTGCTGGGAGCAGGACAAGGGTGCTGGGAGCAGGACAAGGGTGTTGGGGGTAGGACAAGGGTGTTGGGGGTAGGACAAGGGGCTGGGGGGAGGACAAGGGTGTTGGGGGAGATGATGAGGGGGGTTAAATGAGTTGATGATAATGGGGGTGAGGAGATGATGTTGATGAGGGTAGTGGTGGTGGCGTGAGAGGAGGATGAAGGGGGGTGAGAGGATGAGGGGGTTTGCGGTCTGAGGGCCGTTCTATAGTGCATGCGCTTGCTGCGCCGTGCGCGCGCGCGGCAGTTATAGTTGGCTGAGGTTAGTCAGCCTTTTTATAATGGTGCCGCCACACGCACGGCAGTGAGCGTGTAACCAGCCGATGGGGGAAGATGAGGAAAATAAATATTTTGCGCTGCTACCTCAGCTGAAATGTTTGTGTATGTGTGTGTATGTACGCATGTACAATGTTAATAAATAATTTATTAAAGTATTTATTTATTTCAAACGTATTTATAACACACATATATACACACGCATACACACAGTACCTCACTCGCTCACAGCATACACATAAAAAGCATGTGTCACGTGCACGCGCGTTCGCACAGGCACGCGCGCACACACTATAGAACGGGCCTGGGAATTTATAAACTTGTTTTCACATGCGCAACATAATACCTCAATTGTTACATGGTGTGGCTATTTTCCCTTCTAATTCACCACACCTGTGGCTACAATGAAAAATAGGTTGCCCACCCCTGTTCTAGGGTCTCTCTCAAATCCTTCTCCCATTGGGTTCTAAAAGACGGTGATTGCCGTCTAGAGCCTGCAGAATCGGTCACCTCTCCGTACAGCTGTGATGTGAGTCCCCTAGTGTCGGTCTCTGCCAGACAGAGCTTTTCAAAAGTCGTCAAGGGGGGATAAGGGGCAAATTTATTGTAGAATGCTCGGAGCTGGAGGTATCTAAAAAATTCCGAATGGGGTATATAATTTTCTAACCTGACGTGGTCAAATGTTTTAATCTTTCTGTTGTAACCCTCCAGGGCTTTGATTCGTATAAATCGTTTTTGTTTCCAAATTGACGC
Organism: Ascaphus truei; assembly: GCF_040206685.1. Classification (NCBI taxonomy): domain Eukaryota; kingdom Metazoa; phylum Chordata; class Amphibia; order Anura; family Ascaphidae; genus Ascaphus; species Ascaphus truei. The sequence continues at coordinate 110,869,963 of NC_134484.1, read as the reverse complement.
ATCTTCCCCTGGCAGGCCCGGAGCGAATTTGGGATTGTTCCAAATGGGGACATTGAGGAATTACCTGTTATGAGGGAGTATTTAATCTTAGCAGCCTCCCAGACAGATAACGAGTTGGTCATCGAGGAGAGCGGCGTGCCCTTGCTACTATGTTTTAAGTAAACTCCTGATTGAGATTTGCCTTGGAACAGCAAGGACTCCAAACCTGCATCACAAACCAGCCTTTAAGGAAGCAAGTCTCATACCAGCATGGAGACAGGTTCATATTCCCAGAAGGATTGCCTGGGGACAGCTGGGACTCTTCCCTTGTCCAAAGTAAGGACATTTAAGACTCTTTATGATGTGCTGCCCTGCAAATCAACAAGCCCTGTTTCAAATTTTTGTGATATAGAGTTGGAATCGTTTATGAACGAATTACAATGCACCACAATTTTTTTCTTCTAATTTACTGGTAATTCTTCAGAGCGAATTACAATAAGAAACACATTCTTAATTCGCTTTCAGTGAATAGATTCCATATAAGAGGATAACAGATGACTGAGAAAGAAAATTAAAAAATGGGTGCGCCAATGAACCAGCTCCAATAATAAAAAAGAGAAAGTGTCAAATGGGTAAGGGGATGTATTCAATAATGTGAAACAAAGTCCCCAACGAGATGTAGATAAATATACGCACAAGATTGTGTGCACAATATTCCAGGAGAAGTTGATAAATATTATACAATGCTTGTGTGCTTTATGCAATGGATAGTACTAATTCCAAGGGTGAATAAATGGTAAATGAGGAAACTGAATGAGGATAAAACATGAAATAAAATCTCACCTGATTGGATAATAATGAGGTGGATTGCTCAACCAACAATGATTAAAGCCTAAGCAATGGCAGTAACAAATGATAAAATAACAATGTAGTCGATGACATGAACCAATGAGGAGCTACAATGTGGGCCTCAAACAAGAAATAGGTATATAGATCACTTGATGAAAAGTCTCTGTGTAGGTATCAAATGTAAAATCTGTTTCATTAGGTGCAGCCTCTCAAATCAGGATAACCAATCCTGCACAAAACCAAAACCTCAAAGAGAAAAAGAGAGAGGCGCAAAAAAAGCAATAAATAAAAAGTGCCTTTATATAGGAAAATGGCATGGGTGATACATACACAAATGTACAATAATGTAATGAAAAAATATATAAATACGAAAAAATAAAAGTAATAGACTTTTGGGTGTTTGATGGACCTTCCTTGTCACTCAGTCACTCAATCTTCTCCATCAAGGGTGGAGGTGGGGAGAGGGGTGGCAGGCCGATCTTCTCCACTCTTCTAAGCTGCTGTGCCGGGGTAGTTGTCTCCTGGGAATGATCATCAGTTAACCCCTTGTCCTGGCTTGTGCTGCTTTGGCTGCTGTGGCTGGCTGGCTCTACCTCTTCTCCTTAGTGAAACCCAGAAGTGACGTTGGACTCTAGACGTGACGTCAGACAACGGATGTGACACCGGTCCGTGTGCACTGGAAGGATTCCCAAGGCTAGCAAGTTCAGTCCTAAAATGAGCTGGCAGGACTCAGAAGCAGTGATTGCTGTAATGCTCAATGATTGATGACCCTCAGTAGGCTCCTCCTCCTACGCATTTCACCATGTGAATGGCTTCTTCAGGGATCTACTTCTTTGATGCAGACAAAAAAGATTGAAAAACGGGGAACCCTGGAAATAGGATGGTACTGATTCATAGGCACACACAGGTTAATGGACTAGATAAGGGGTGAGCAAACTTTTTATGCTGAGTCCCCCTTTTCATCCATGAAATTTCTCGGGCCCCCCTGCCTGATGTAATCAAAATCACATGATGTCAGCGCAAGTAAGTTGGTTCAGCCAATGAGGGCGAACCAGCTTTGTGACGTGTCCGCCAAGTGTCTACAATCTCCTGCAGCCAAGTTCACAAATCGCTTGGGCTGCAGGCGCCGCGCAGGCAGTATACTAGTATTCGATCACTGTTTATTTTATTGTTCGCTGGCATCTGGTAATATGTTTTTTTCTGGTGCACAAAGGCAATCCATTTGAGGGGGTATTCATCCACCGCTTTGCCACCTCAAACCACCCCCCCAGTGTCTTTCTCTCCCCCTTGCCCCCCAAAGTCTTTCTCTATCACCTTCCCCCAGTGTCTTTCTCTCTCTCACCTTCTCCCAATGTCTGTCTCTCACCCCCCAGTATCTCTCTTTCACCTTCCCCAGTGTATTTCTCTCTCACCTTCCCCCAGTGTTTCTCTCACCCTCCAGTGTGTCTCTCTCACCTTCCCCAAGTGTCTCTCTCTCTCGCCTTCCCCCAGTGTGTCTCCCACCTCTCCATGTCTCTCTTTCTCTCCCCCTCCCCAATATGTCTCTCTCCCCCTCCCCCCAATATGTCTCCCACCTCTCCATGTCTCTCTTTCTCTCCCTCTCCCCCAATATGTCTCCCACCTCTCCATGTTTCTCTTTCTCTCCTCCTCCCTCCAATTTGTATCCCACCTCTCCATGTCTCTCTTTCCCCCTTCCCCAATATGTCTCCCTTTCTCTCCCCCTCCCCCCAATATGTCTCCCACATCTCCATGTCTCTCTTTCTCTCCCTCTCCCCCAATATGTCTTCCATCTCTCTGTGTCTCTCTTTCTCTCCCCCTCCCCCCAATATGTCTCCTACCTCTCCATGTCTCTCTTTGTCACACACACACTCACACACACTCACACACTCTCACACACACTCTCACACACTCTCACACACACACTCACCTCACCACGCAACGTTCAGCAAAGCAAAGCCTGTGCTGCATGAGCTGTTCCATACAGCACAGCGCCACCTAATGAATGCAGGAGAAATTGCAGCTACCGGCTGCTTTTCTCTCTGCTTCTACAAAATCATCCGTGCCTGCGCCCCTCCCCCCCAAAACAATCTGGGGGGCACGCACCCCAGTTTGCGCACCGCTGGACTAGATGACATAGCACAACATCTAAACAAGAAAAAATTCACACACCATGCAATCTTTCTAAAGCAAAAGAAACACAATGTTATAACAAGTATTCAAATATCCAATATTATGTGTGCTGGTTACAGTACAATCTGTTTTTATAATTTAAGAATTCAATTGCCTTTTACAAAATTATTAAAGGGCACATATTCAATATCAATTTGCTGATGTTAAAAACAAACTGTTTTTAAACACTGACAAGACTGTAACTGACAACACTGACAAGACTGTGATTGTAACTGTAAATTGTTTTTAAACACTGACAAGACTGTAACAATGGTATTTGGGACCAAGACTAAATTTTTAACGCTTCCAGTGACTGAGCTCCATATCAGAACTAACGCTAAAACCACCCTAACTCCTGTTACTAGTTTTAAATATCTGGGCATATGGTTTGACTCCAACTTAACATTCGGGATGCACATTGATACCCTGACATCCAAAACCTATGCCAAACTAGGTGTACTTTACAGGAACAAATCCTCCCTAAGTCTGCTGGTTACAGATGCTAATGCCAATTATCGACTATGGAGACATAGTATATGGCTCAGCACCCCAAACACACCTTAGCAAACTTGACACCCTCTACAATTCAATATGCCGTTTTGTTCTCCAATGCAACTGCAACACACATCACTGCAAAATGCTCAAAGAACTAGATTGGTCATCACTCGAGTCTAGGCGCAAAGTTCACCTTTCCTGTCTTGCCTTCAAATACTTTCTGGGCAAGCTACCCATCTATCTGCAAAGGCTCCTCACCCCTACCACATGCAGCATTTATCATCTGAGATCAGACTCCAAAAGACTGTTCATGGTCCCAAGGCTCAACAAAGTACCCGGCTGCTCCTCCTTCTCTTACCGTGCACCCCAAAACTGGACCTACCTACCAGAGACTCTTACATCAACCACCAGTTTAAGTTCTTTCAAAACTAAAGCTGTCTCACATTTTTATTTGGTCTGTAACTGTTACATAAGCCTATACTATATATTTTCTTTAACAGTGCATGTGATGACTTGTATATAATGTATTCCCTGTTCATTTATGTAACTGTATTTGTAATCATGTATTATTTGTCTTAACTCTATGCCCAGGACATACTTGAAAACGAGAGGTAAATCTCAATGTATTACTTCCTGGTAAAACATTTTTATAAATAAATAAATAAAGTTTGAAAAATGTTAGGCAAATTCCAAGGTGTGGTAGACTCGAATGAATCCAGCATATAGATTTCTCAATTTCAAATAGATCAGTGCAACCAGGAATATAGTAAATGTATTACCTTCACGGAACCTACAGACCTCCCACATTCACTTCACTGTACACTATGCAAGTCATATACATTCTATCTCATTAGTCTCAAAATATAAAAGAGTAACTTCATCTTCAATTTTCAGCTCCACATTTTTCACAAATGTCATAATGACTACGAGTAACAGTTCTTAATTCACAGTATTCATTAAAATGCAATTAGGACCTATAAATTGAGAAAGATTCTGTGTTGAGTATATACAATTCATATATAACAGTGAATCAAATGCTATTCCTTTAAAATGATTTTGGTATAATTAATAAGAAGCAGCGTCTGGGACACTAAATTACATTAGATATTTGGATACCTACTGTATGATACTTTATAACAAACATGCCTCAATGGTCTGTTGGAGGCACTAAAATATTGCAGACCACAAGTACATTGCACCACAAGTTAATTCCAAGTAATATAATTTCAAATATCACATTTCTATTTTACATTTGTTCTGAAAAAGAATTTCCCATGATCCATAAATTCACAGGCTTTACCCTAACCACATTTAAAGAATTCTTGCTAGGTAACTATTCCTTAATAAGCAAAAATGCTGGGTCAGACAAAATGAACTAGCGCAGTTATAAGGCAAAATAAGGTCATTTGCTCACTGTACTTAAAATATATATATTATTACCGTATATCTGCTCTGCACACACATTATATTGGGAAATAGATTTCCAAATGATAGAATTATAAATAACCCGACCTTGTATGATATATTTACCATAGCAAAGCTCCCTGTACCTCTCAAGAAGGGGGGCATGATGGGGGTGGATGGGGTTAGGCCCCGATATTAGGGTGTATAGCAGGGGTGGGCAATTATTTTGGCTGGAGGGCCACTTGACAAACTTTGGTAAGCTTTGCCTGCCATACACTTAATATAGAATATACATTAAATGTGTAGCCTGTGAAGCTTTCCAAAGCTACCCTTCTCACTAGCTTCTCCTCCACATGCTTCCCTCCTCTCCAGCATCTCCCCTACATACTCTCCTTCTCACTTGTACCCTTTATGTCTTACTACTTTCACTCTCTCTTACCCCCCCTAAATCGCTACCTTTATTCCTCTCACACTCTCCCCCACTCTCCTTTCTCTCACTCTCCCCCTTCTTCCCACTATTAATCTCTATTAATCCTCCTCCCCATCTCTCACTTTTCTCCCCGTTTCTCTCACTCTTCCTCCCCCTCTCTCTCACACTTCCTCCCCCCTCTCTCATTCTTCACCCCCTCTCTCTCATTCTTCTCCCCGTCTCTCTCTTCTCCCCCTCCTATTTGTAACTCGCCTCCCCCTCCCTCACTCTTCTCCCTCTCCTCTTTCTCACTCTTCTTCCCACCACTAACCGCTCCTCTCTGACTCCCCTTCTCTCCCACTCCCTTTCTTTCTCACTTTCCTCCCCCCATCCCAGGCTCTACCTGTAGGTTAACCCAATGCAGATCCTTATGCGGCGGCTGAGTCCAACCAGGCAGTGATTATTAAAGTTGGGCCCAACATCCGGTCATTACCTTACTTCCTTGTTAGGACCACCTTGGTGGGCTCCCGCTGTGCTCCTGCCTTAGAATATTTTTAAATCTGAGTTGATCAATTAAATTGGTCTGTAGCTTTTACAATCGGTGGGTTCCTTGCCTTCTTTATGGATTAATGCTATAGATGCTTGGAGGATACTGTTGGAAAATTGGGAGTCTGAGTATAGAATTCAACATTTCTAACAGAACTGGGGTGAGAATATGGGAGAATGTTTTATAATATAGGTTCGAGAAACCCTCGGGTCCTGGAGTCTTTGATGGCTTGGGAGTTTTGATAACCAGGAGGTCTTCCTCCATTGTGAATTTCTGGACTAATTTAGTTTTCTTGTCTGTAGCAAGTCTGGGGAGATTACCTGATTCCAAAAAGTCCGATATCTGAGGTGCCGAGTGTTTACCTTGTGTGGGGTCGGATTAGAAGTGAGATTTCCTGATTTCTGTCTAATCGCATGAATGTTATGGCTAGGCGGGTTGGGTCTAAATCTAGCAGACAACATTGTGTCAGGCTTATTTGACATAAAAAAAAATGTTAGCCTTTGTAGAGTTGAGTGATGTTTCCGCGTTCGCAGCAAGAAGAAGGTTCATCTCAGCTTTGGCCTCATTTAGTTTAGTTAGGACCGACGACTGACCCTCTCTCTGTTGTCATTTGGTCAGCTCCTCCACTTTTAATCAGGCCATTTTTTTATGCTTGCCTCCCGTTCCCTCTTTCTACCTACGACGATACTAATTAACTTCCCTCTCATGGTGGCCTTATGGGCCTCTCAGAGGGTAAAAGGGAATGATACACTATCCATGTTGGTTTTGAAACAACTCCTCGTCAAAGTAATTTCTTGATTTCCAGGATTTTAAGCAGAGATGATTGCGGTAAAAAAAAAAAACAATACAGACCGGCGCCTTAGAGTCCAAATAGTGGGATAAATAAAAGTCCAATGGATGGCTTGTGATATCCAATACTTGACAATTAAGTCCAGTGGACAGCAGATTCCTCAGCAGCAACAATGTGTGATATGCAGGTGAGACAAAAGAACAAGATCATAGTGTACCAAAATATGGTTAGAACATGTAACACATAGACAGACAGGCACATACAACAATAAACATAGGCTGACTAATAACAATTAATTTTAATGAACACAATAAAATACAGCAACTGATGACGAGCAGGTCCAGGATCCGGTTGTGAAAAAACGGAATCCTACTTACATCAAGTCCTCAGGATATGCGCAGATATAAAGGATTGAAGATGATCTGGCGGTGGGTGACACTGGATGCGTGCCGCATGTGATTTCCCGCAGGTGACTCCTCAGTAGGTATAGGCAGACTTGCCTTCCGCTCCACGAGGCGCCCTCCGCTCGCGGCCGGAACTGCGTCACAGCCCGGAAACACGTCACAGGGGGCGGGACACCGCTCCGAATCTCCCAGCCTCGCCGGGTCGCACTAACAATAAAATCCAAAACTGCTGCTGTTCCAGGGACTGCTATAGCGATCTGCTCATCTGTCAGTAAAAAGCTGATGAATGATACTCAATGATACGAAACGCGTTGGGCCTTTGAGTATCATTCATCAGCTTTTTACTGACAGATGAACAGATCGCTATAGCAGTCCCTGGAACAGCAGCAGTTTTGGATTTTATTGTTAGCGCGACCCGGCGAGGCTGGGAGATTCGGAGCGGTGTCCCGCCCCCTGTGACGTGTTTCCGGGCTGTGACGCAGTTCCGGCCGCGAGCGGAGGGCGCCTCGTGGAGCGGAAGGCAAGTCTGCCTATACCTACTGAGGAGTCACCTGCGGGAAATCACATGCGGCATGCATCCAGTGTCACCCACCGCCGGATCATCTTCAATCCTTTATATCTGCGCATATCCTGAGGACTTGATGTAAGTAGGATTCCGTTTTTTCACAACCGGATCCTGGACCTGCTCGTCATCAGTTGCTGTATTTTATTGTGTTCATTAAAATTAATTGTTATTAGTCAGCCTATGTTTATTGTTGTATGTGCCTGTCTGTCTATGTGTTACATGTTCTAACCATATTTTGGTACACTATGATCTTGTTCTTTTGTCTTCCCTGCATATCACACATTGTTGCTGCTGAGGAATCTGCTGTCCACTGGACTTAATTGTCAAGTATTGGATATCACAAGCCATCCATTGGACTTTTATTTATCCCACTATTTGGACTCTAAGGCGCCGGTCTGTATTGTTTTTTCTTGTGTTTCACTAACTGTGTTTGGGTTAGTTATTCCTGGCAGCCTTGCCGATTTTATTTATACATTTTGTATCACACTGTTATTAATATATATTATTATTTATTGTGTTCACATATTTTTTAGCGCTATATACACCAATCTCTTTTTTAGAGATGATTGCGGTGACATATTGAGGTGGGAGCACCGTATTTCCACCGGGGCATGGTCCGACCAGCTAGCAGCGTGAATTCTAGAATAGGCACAATAGGGCATTAATCTAGAAGATATAAAAAAATAATCTATACAGGAATATGACCCGTGTGGGGGTGAATAGAAAGTGTAATCTTTAACAGACAGATAAAGTTCCATCCAGGCATCCGAAAATTGGAGTTCCTTCAAGCCTCTGGAAAGGGTCCTATGGTCTTCTTTTCTAAGAAGGTTTAGGGGCCCTGATTTGCTAAGGGCCGGATACATGGCTAGATTGAAGTCACCCCCCAGTATAATTCTACCCTTCTCTATTTTCTTCAAAATATTGAAGAACCTAATGAAAAAATTGGTACTAGCTTCTCTTGGGGTGTAAACATTGGCAATGGTCAGATCCTGACCGTAGAGAGTCCCTGTGAGAATTAGATACCGGCCATCTAAGTCTGATTTGGACTGGTCAGCCTTAAATAGAATTTTGTTATTTAATAAAATCGAAACCCTCTTTTTTTACTGGAGCTGCCGAGTGAAAGACTTGTCTATATTGTTTGTCTTAAAATGGGTCTCCTGAAGGAGCACTACATCACATTTGTGTCTTTTATAATCGGTCATGGCCATTCTCCTCTTATGGGGGTCATTGAACCCCTTAACATGGTGTAAGATGATTACTAGTGACATTTATATGGGAAGAGGATAAATATCCAAACCCACCAAGGGGTCACCAGAGAATTGTCTGAGTGAAAAAATATAAGGTGTTTTACCTGTGTTGGGAGAGAGTGGTACCCTGAGTGGAGGAAAAGAGAAGAGGGGGAGTAAAATGGAGCTTTTGAGGACAAAATTGTCCCGTAGCTCGGGGGGTAATAGGGATCTAACCTCTAAATTTCTGGAAAGGGGTTATCCACTGAACAAACTCAGTGATGACTTGGATAGGGTAAGAAAACTGGATAGGAGCCAAATGTTGATTCCTAAGATCAAGAAAAGAAACACTCAGGAGACGAATGAGGGCAAATGCAATGTTGCCTTTATTACGAACTTCAATTCAATGACCATGCAAATAGAAAAAATTATTAAACAACACTGGGCTATTTTATCAGGGGACCCAATTTTAGGAGAGCACATCTCAAAGTTTCCCAAATTCATCTACCGAAAAGCAAAAAATCTTAAAAATACATTGTCCCCTAGTGACATTAACATTAAGGTAACAACGGTTGGTGAAAAAATGTGGCTAAATAGTAAACCCATTGGGAATTTTAAATGCGGAAAGTGCTCAGTGTGCAAGTATCTGCATGTTGATAATAAAACTTTCACATGTAAAAGCACTGGAGAGGTTTTTGAGATTTCAGATTTTATCATTTGTAACTCTGACCATATAGTGTATTTAATTGAGTGCCCTTGTGGCCTACACTATGTGGGGCGAACCAAACGCCCTCTGAAGGTACGCATCCAAGAGCATGTAAGAAACATCCGAAATGGTCTTTTTAATCACAGTCTTTCTAAACACTATGCTCTACACCATAATAAAGACCCCTCTTCCTTGCTCTTTAAGGGCATTAAACATATTCCTAGGAATAGAAGGGGTGGGGATAGGGTTAAAGAACTTTCTGTCCATGAGACCTTCTGGATACACAAATTAAGATCTTTGCATCCGGGGGGTCTCAATGAAGATATTGATATCTGGTCCCTTTATTAACCTTATTCGTACATTTATGGTTGAGGGGGTAAGAGGGGGCTCCGTGTTGTTCTCCTCCCTCTCAAATCTGAATCTGTGACTTATCTTTTTTAACTAGTTGTAAGAATGCCTTCCATACAAATTTATGCATTTTAGATTCATGCTTCTTTTTCATGTTCTTTTTTATGACCTTTTTTATAAAAGGATTTACTGCACTATTCTATTTTTGAAATGTAGTTTTTAATTTGGGTATTAGTACTGTTTTTAACCCCTTTTTTCTTCATTTTAGAGACAACAGCACGAACGGTGTCTATTTACTTACTTTTGTTTGTTCAATAAAGTTTATTTGATATTGTTGTTAGGAGTTGCCCTGAGCAACATGTAGTAGGGCCTTGAGCTCTATGAGTCATTTGACTCCTCCCCGCTTCCAGGGGATTGGCCAATATCCCTGATTGGAGGGCCTATCGGGTGGGGGCGTGAGGTATTTAAATGACGTGATTATTGTTATTAATTATTCCCTGATGAAGAGACTTTGGTGTCTCGAAACGCGTTGGAACTAATACTCTAGCTGCACTGCGAACTTTGGACTCCATATCACCCTATTGCGGGCCATAACGGTGTCTGTTAGGACTACGACGCGCTGACGCTCCCGAGTGACGTCACTAACACGGAAGTACCGGATCAGAGTGAGGAACAGCGTGACTCGTGTTGCTGCTAAGACTCCTTTACCTGAGGACACTGTGTGTACCGTGAGCCCTGCTGAACTGCTGTCTACAACAGGAGCTGATTACCAGTCAAGACCCAGCTTGGGTGAAAGTGACCGTGACGGCAGGAGTGGTGTGTCTCCACACTGAAGACTTCCTCACTGTCGTCCCGAGTGGTGTATGGGTAACATTAACCCTCCAATGCCTGTTTTTCTTATAAAAATGTACGCTTAATATTCACCTTTAATTGCATCACATTATAATTTTTAATACACTATGAGCGTTGAGCGCTGTGTTTTTTCTTTATCTGGCGGGAGATAGGTCTTGAAGACCTGAAGGATGATGTTCTCGAACAGAAGGTTGTTTGTACCCCTCACTGCAACAAAAAATGCCTCTCACTTTAAAATAGTGAAATACCGCCTCTTGGTGGATCCCCAGGACCGGGTTTTGGACAGGGAGAGCCCTGTGGCATATGTCTAGCAGTAAGGACTCTACGTGGTCGGGGAGAGTGGCAGTCGCCATTTTAGAATGAAAGTTTCAGGCTCCAGGATCAACTCCGGAATTCCTCTGAAACGCAAGTTATTCCTCCTATTACTATTCTCTAAGTCCTCCTGGCGATCTTCAATATCAGCCATCCTAGACTGTAGATATTCTGTGTCTTAGGTTAGTGTCTGCTGATGGAGGATAGTCTCATCCAATTTTGATTCCAGGGTGTCTGTCCTTTCCCCAAGGGAAGAGATATCTTTTTTAACCTCTTGGATCTCCTCCTGTAACAGTGCCTTGAGGCTCCCAAAGAGGTCGATTATATCTTGTTGAGTTGATTGCTCACCCATGCCTTCCTCCACCAAGACCTTTCCTGATTCTGACTCCACAAGCAGACGGGAGAGCTGGGGCCCAGGGGACTCCATATCCTTTGAGAAGTACGAAACTAAGGGATCAGGGTGAGTTTGTGAAAGTTTCTGAGGGTTTTAGTTGCAAATAGCATGGTTAAATCCCCCTGACATGTCCATCCACTCCGGCTCTCGCGCATGCCCCCCTCGATTGACATTTTTTATGTATTATATTGTAACAAGCATTTTTTGCTTCTATAGCAACTATTTATAAAGTCAAATACCCTTCCTCTTCTGAAACAGGCTCTGGCACACCCCTTTTTGAGCCCTGCCCTCTCTCTTGCAGTGCACCAATTGTATCTAGTGACCGTCTGGTCACATGATCATCCCCACAGAACATTTAATCTTTGGTCTTCTTCTGCTTCATTGACAGCAATTTAGTGAACCCGCAAGCCGAATCTTCGCTGATCGATCATAGGAGAACTGCTCGATTCCGAACTCAGCTAATTACTTATCATTGTGTACTGTATTGATGCACATATTAAAGGGAAAAATAAATACAATTTTAAAAATAACGGTAGATTGGGCTGCTGCTTTAAGGGTAACTCACATGTTTACTGTATGTGATGCGATTTTTCTGACATTTAACCAGACCTTAAAAAAGTTATGGTGAGTAAAAAAAGTGACAAAAACCCTCCATTGTACTGTGTACAGTAAATAAAATTACCACTTGTGGGTACATTGGCATATCTCAGAAAGGTCTGCAACCCTGCTTTCCCCCAGTATCGCTTAGCAAACAATGTTTCCACTGCATCTAGGAATTTTGGGTAATGGCATGCAAATGTTCACTCACCGTGAGTCACTCTTTACTTCCTATCCATTTTAACATTTAACAATGATTTAAAAATGTATTCAATATATAATTTATGGAATGGAAAGAAAGGTTAAGTATGTTGGATTCACTTTCAGAATGTAAGAGAGGATGATTAACAGAAGTGTGAAATTCCATTCTATAAAAACCATTGGGTATGTACAGTTGAAACAATTTGTGATGTTTTTAAGACTAGACCAAGCTTAGAAAAACAGTGTGAATATATTTATACACTTGTGAGTGTATTTGTTTTTAAAAAATCATTGCAAATTCTTTTGAATATTATGCTGATAAAACTCTTGAATATTTTCATTTGTAAATAACTGAATAATACACTTTTTAGTTATTCATGTTGGCAAACAAAAGATTGCACACAGTCCATGTAACCCATATCCCCCCCCCCCCAATCGCAGATAGGGTGTATATGAGGGGATCTATATGCATTACCCAGTGTGGTGCTTTATCTGTTAGGCTCACAGGAGGCCTAAGCCTCCGCCACGGAGAGCCTGGGGCACGTATGACACAATTTGAATAACCTCGTACTTGGTGCAGCGCCTCCACCTGCGATGGCTCCCACCAGAGGGGGAGTGGTCCTCGCAGGACACTATATATATCACTAAACACACAGTATGTAAAACAACCAATGACTTTACTTGTGAGCATAGGAAACGTACTTTTGCATATAATAACAGGTGTCCCTCCCTAGAGGAGACACTAACTACTGCATCTCGCAGGACGCTACCTCCACCTCCACCTCTACCGGATGATCCCACCCAGTGTCCAGTAACCCCACACAGTATTACCCCACCCTCAAGTGAGAGAGATATGTGTGACTGCGCAGCCACTATGTCCCTTGTGAATGTGACATGACTCGTTGGTGCACTTGTAGATTACCTGCCGGGCACTCCGGTGCCTGGGCCTGCCAAGGAACTTCACAAAGGATCCTGATGTTGACTTTACACAGGAACTACCGTCCGGGGCGATCCCACCCGGATGGCTGATGCAGCAACAGCGAAGGTCTGAGCCCAAACCTCTGGACAGACGCGCAGCGTCTGCTAGGTCCCTAACTGGCTCTGGATAGTAAGGGGCAGGGTCCCTAACCTGGGGCCTGTCCCTGACACAACTTACTCTACTGGGTGACTCAGGGCTAGCTGGGGCCTTGGGGGCTGCTGACCTAATGCAGGGAGTCACTGACTCCTGCACCCTACCTCCTTCCCCTAGCTTCTCCTGGCGCCAACTAACATGCTCCTCCAAACCCCGCGAAATGTATCTCTTTTGGTCTGCAGGGCAATCCTTCAGCCCTATTGGCTCCCTGGAATCACATGGGGCGCTGCTGGGGCTCATGGGACTTGTAGTCCCTTCCAAGAGCCCTCTGCTAACTGGCTGTCTCTCGTGCGCTATTACTGTGCATGCGCAATGTCCCTGGCTTGCCGCCGCATGCGGGGACTCCCTGCGCATGCGCAACCACATAAGAAATGGCGGCACCCTGCACGGGGAGCCGCTGAGAGCCCTAGCGACGCGCCCGCGGCCCTGACTACCAGCCGCTCGTGTCCCCGGCAACCTCTGCTCCGGTTCCCGTCTGCCCCTCATCCTGGCAATCGCCGACGGGTCTGCCATTGGGCTCGGCGGCACCCGCGATCGCCAGCCTAGGGAGGGAGGGCGACGGGCAGATGGGGACCTGGCTACACCCATTTTCGTACTTTTGTTTTACTAAACAAAGTGTTAGTTCTGGCATCTCGAATTGTGAGACAGACCTAAAATTCTTTTGTTTCAAACGACAGAAAATATCTGTAATTTCAACAAATTGTGCCAAGAATCATACTGCCTACTTCCTCTTTATTCTTCTGAAATATTTTGTCTTTCAGAATGTTAGATGACAAAAAAATACATTAAATATTAAGACAAAAATCTGGCATTAATCAATTGCTCTCATTACACATTCAGCACACTTTCAACACTTCCAGTAACGTGCTCTATTTAGTACATACTGGATATAAATGTTTTTCTATAAATGAACAAGTGAGTAGCTTTGAGCACTTGCAGCACATAATTATTTTTAGCAGGGACAGCATTACAATATAATTTAAGAGGTTGTTTCCTGTTGCTAGCTAAATTTACTTTAAATGGGTTTAAAATAAACTTTAATGACTCAGTTATGTCTACTTAAAACAAAAGGGCCTAGTTCTATATAATGGGTTATACCTGTTTTGAATCTCTAACTCAGTGGTATCGTTATCTATAATGAAAGAGTATTTGATCCCATAAAGTTCTGTATATGGAGACAGTGGATAAAAAAGAAAAAACTGTCCTGCGCTCAGGAGTGCGTTGAATATGCTTATGGCTCTTCACTCGAGTCGGGGGGAGCTTGATAGTGATAAATCAGAAAAATAAATATGTCCTGGAGATAATATTGGATCTACTAATCTCCTATATGGACACCTGGACTAACACAATTATGAAGAAGGTTCCAATAGAGGGACAGAATCAGGGATGGATAAGGGCAAGGAATGCTGTCTTGCCCCCCAATTTTAACCCCTCATCCACAACCAAGCTTAGTCATCTGTAATTGTGCAGAACACAGTTCCATCGGAAGGACTGAATGGGGTTGTGAAGGTAAGGAGAACACCGTCTTACCTCACGAGGTGAGCCCTTTGACAGCCTCTATCTTCCGTGCTCCTTTGGTTGTATTAAACTACATGTCCGCAGTGAGAACCGCCTCTTCCTCCCCTTCTAGGGTGCCGCCGAAGACAAGAAGATAACGATAGTAGTAAAAGTTGCTCCAAGGCATTCGCACACGATCATGGAAGACTAGTTTGTTCACTATTTGTTCATGTTCTAATAAAGCCTTTATATATTTTCACGGTTTTGGATACCCCATTTTTTCTACTTGCTGTGGCCTACTTGGATCGTGTATGAGTGCCATGGAGCAACTTTTACTATTATGGAGACAGTGGAGCCTGTTTTCGTAACCGCGTGTTGTGTCAATTTGTGTCTGAAGGGCTCTTTCCAATCGGATTGACATGCTTTGCTATTTTGTAAACAATTCTTGCATGTCCAATCTGTGCGGTGAAGGCTTTTTTAGACACGGTTTCACTCCGGCCTGGCCAATCTGATCGTTTTGTCATAAAAGTCTCCAAATGGCAATTTTTTTTACTGGAATTCTTGTAGCTCCATTATGCAAACCGCTGGGGAAAAAAATCAAAAAAATTTCATGTCACCTCAATAAATGCGGTTGTGCATCCTTACGAGCCATAAAACCAATAACAAGTCTTATAGTATATGTGTTATTAAGTATTCTATATTAATTTAAGCCATTTTACACTGACGTTAAACTCACGATGTACATTGTACAAATAATTTGGTCACCTATAGAAATATACATTTCCACAAAACAGGGCATACATTATCATCCTCACTAATATTACTAATAGCAAAATAATAATAATAATAATAATAATAATAATATCAAATAATATTATCATTACAAATACAAAATAACATCAATTATTATTATTAATAATAATAATAATAACAATAATAACAATTGATATAATCACTAATAATAACAGAAAATATTCTTATCATTATAAATAATAATTAAAATATTTATCTTGTATAGCAGTGCTGTATATAAAATCTTTGCAGGCACTGTTCAGGCCGTTTTTTTTTTTGTTGAGGTTATATAAATTTACTTGCGCAAGGTCACATGGAGATCACACTTTTACTTTTTACTTACTGCGCCACTCCTTCCATACACCATAATAATGTGAAATAACAAGTAGACTCATTAAAAATCACATTTACTACTTAGCTGGACAACCTCCATCAAATACTTACATCATAAAGTAAAACCTGCATGTACAGATGCAGCTATGCAGGGGATGGATGAATCGTGTGCTGAGTTTTCATGCACGCGGAGGAGGGGGGGTGCTGTGCAGGAGCAGAGCGGGAACCACGTCCGAAGGCAAGACAGCATCTATATGTGCCAACATGAAACACAAATTTTCATATCGAAAACATTTGTTTAATAGTGCAACTGGTATAAGTCTTTGAACTTGCTCTAGGTGTTCATTAACTCCCAACCAAACTACAAATATGTTTATTGGTAACAATCAGTACATACATATATAGTGACATTTGTTGTACTACAGGTTGCATATTATGTTAAAATATTTTACTTTTCAACATAATACAGTACAAATGGTGCACGCTCTGTTTATACATAAGGGGAAAATATCTTCCTAGTTAACGTATAACTATTGAAATGGGAAATAGGTACCTTATTTCTAATGCTCTTCATTTGGGACAATGTACTGACAGATTAGTCCACAATGTGGGGGAGACTATTTAATATTAAATAGGTCATGTAAATGTGAGCTACATATTTTTGGGAGCAGTTTTCACTTGATTTATGCAGCATCCTTAATTGTACTTATTTATCCAATTATGTGGATGAACCTCATAATGTATGGGATTAATAAGCCAATAACATCAAATGTATATCATCCACAATTTATAGTGCTTACATCCACATTTGAATGTCTAAAGATGTCATGAGTTTGTGGGTAATGCCGCATTACTGTACATCATTGAACATTGTGTTGTCCAACGGCTTTGAATCAAGGTATTGGGCAATAAATAATAATAAAAAAAAATAATTGGGTAAATTAGTACCTTGTTTTATGTCATAGCACTAACCTTGTTTAGTCTCCAGACTACCAGTGCCCATGTCAGGGATGTCATTGGTTACATAGATACATAGTAGATGAGGTTGAAAAAGACATACGTTCATCAAGTTCAACCTATGTTAAATTTAGATGACAAATACTTTATCCTAGATCCATACTTAATCCACATTACACATTACTTTGGTAATATATGTTTTAAGGTATTTATTAAAAGTTAATTTTTACATTAGTTTGGTGTGCATATAAGTGAATTCTTTTAGGGTGCACATCCATTTTGTGTTTCCCTTCCCCTTTTCTGATTCACTTTTCAGTTCACAGTTTGCACCCATCTTTTTGGTTACCTCACTTACATATTTGACTACATTATTCAATTGGTATGGTCCTGTGATCACTCCCCATCCCTCTGTTGTTTCTAGATCCATACTTACAGTATATTGATCCAGAGGAAGGCAATCAAAAAAACAGAATGAAATATCATCTAACGATATCTCATAAGGGGAAAAATAAATTCCAAATATTGACAATCAGATTACTCCCTCTAACAACATTGTTCCCATATTTACTTATTTGGTATATCCTTGAATACATTTCCTTTCTAAAAAGATGTCCAACCTTTTTTTGAAGATGTCTATTGTATCTGCTAACACAGTCTCCATGGGAAATGAATTCCACATTTTAACTGCCCTTACTGTAAAGAACCCTTTCCTTTGTAGCTGGTGAAATCGACTTTCCTCCAACCTTAAGGTATGATCCTGTATAGTTTGTACTGCCCTCGGAATGAATAGTTCTTTTGAAAGCTCCTTGTATTGTCCCCGAATATATTTGTATATAGTTATCATATCCCCTCTTAGACACCTATTTCTAATGTAAACAAATCTAATTTAGCTAGCCTCCCCAACACACATCACATTATCCATCCCCTTTATTAATTTGGTGGTTCTTC
Source organism: Ascaphus truei (assembly GCF_040206685.1). Classification (NCBI taxonomy): domain Eukaryota; kingdom Metazoa; phylum Chordata; class Amphibia; order Anura; family Ascaphidae; genus Ascaphus; species Ascaphus truei. Next base: position 110,852,057 of record NC_134484.1, on the reverse strand, counting down.
TCTGCATTTTCTCTAGTTCTATAATGTATTTTCTAAAAGAGTGGTGCCCAAAATTCTACTCTGTATTCAAGGTGTGGTATTAATAATTCTTTACAAAGGGGCATAATTATGTTTACTTCCCTTCCATCCATTGCCGTTTAATGGAAGTGTAGCCAAAACCCCCTCTTTCCTCTGGTGCGGGGTGGGAAGCTGTCGCGGCGATTGGAGCCACCAGAACTCCGCAACGGACCCGGAAGGTGGGGGAGGCCATTTTTAGGTTCGCACATGCGCAGTGTAATGCGCTGCACATGCACAGGTAGCTAGTAGTGCGTCTGCCATTTTAGGAGGCTTCGCAAGATGTTGCGTGGGACTACAAGTCCCAGGATCCTTTAGGGGAGGGAACATCATATGGGGCCAGTGGGCCAATAGGGCTTAAAGAGCAGGAGGGGGGAGATAGGCTTTGGCTGCGCAAACGGACTGCACGTCAGTCGGACGGAGGGAAGCAAGCAGAGAGGTAATGTCCAGGGAGCAGGGCTTCCCTGGACTAGGCCTAGATTTGCCCCTTAGGCCCCAGCTAGGCCCTAAGTCCCCTCAGCGAAGTGTTACAGGGAAGGTCCCAGATATGGACGCTTCCCCCTAGTACATCCTAGTGTTGTTGTACCGGTCACCGGACGGCCCCGCGGTGCCCTGCGGTTTGGGCACAGGCCACAGAGACATTGTGTAAGACCTTCCAGCTGGAGCTCCCACCTCACACAGTGGATCGGGACTCATAAGGAGAGAGGGGATCGTTGGAGGCCTCACGTCGTGGGATCAGACTGATCCTCTATCTCACCAGCCGCACCTGGGTACAGGTACAGGAGTGCCCAGTCAGGAATAAAGTGCACCAACGGTTCACAGGGGTAGCGCTACCTCATACATTGGGTGGGACTGACATTGGGAAGGACACCATGGTTATTGGTGCCACCATACCATACCATAAAGTGAGCTTTTTAAGTGATACAGTTAGACTACAGTTTGACTAGAGGTGACTGGGGACTGCATCTACTGCACACTCTTTTACTCAAGACAACAAACGGTAAGCTATTCAGATCACACTATGATCCCAAGCTTGTTAGCCTGCATAGTTTAACCCCCCACCCCTTTACAACTTCTTTCACTGCAGCCTCTCCCAAAACTGAATGCATAAAACACTTAAACCCTGAATTGACCCTAGCATTGCAATGCAGCAAAACACTTGACAAGGTACAGGCTCACCCCTGCTGTTTAGTCTGCACACACTCACTCTGCTCACAACAGCTCCTTTCAGCACTGCCTACCTCTGGCATCATGAACCTGCTATGTCTTTTAACTTTTTTCTCTCTCCTGGCCTCATGGAGATGTTACTCCCTCTATCCACTACAAACTCCTCCATCCTGGCCCACACCCAACATCACCATACACCCTGGACTACTCAGAAGCCTTGCACTATCTACTGAATGTTGGTGGAGAACTCTAAAAACCAGCACACCAACCACTGCTCACTCAAATGGCAAACACCACAAATTTACAACTTGCAAACAACTAACCAAATTTCTACTCATACTTTTACTCTCTCTAGCAGGTGATGTTGAAAGTAACCCAGGTCCTCCCATTTCAGCTCTGTCCCATGCCCCTGAGAATTCCACCTTTAAATTCCAAAAAGGGCTATCTGTCGCCCATATAAACATCCGGAGCCTGCTGCCCAAACTGGATGAACTAAGGGCATGGTGCCTTATGCATAAACCCAAAGCCATCGTTCTTACAGAAACATGGCTATCCCCTAAAACCCCTGATGCAAATTTTGCCATTCAGGGATACTCCATTTTTAGGAGAGATAGGTCAAAGAGAGGAGGAGGGGTGTTATTTTATATTGCAGACACATTACAATTTACACTGTTAAATTGCCCACCAAGTCAACCCTCTTTTGAAACTCTAGTTGGCAAAATCTGCCTCCCCTTTTCTAAGCTCATCTTGCTTGCTGGCATCTACCGCCCCCCTAAAGCCCCTCTACAATCCTTGACTGATATCACCCAATTTCTTGGCTCCATTTCCTCTCTGAATGAGAAGAGTGAGCTGCTAGTTCTTGGGGATTTCAACTTCAATTGGCTTGACCCTAAAAACCACAAAATCCAGATACAACTCAAGTCACTTAACCTATCACAACTCATTTCCCAACCCACACGGATAAACCTGAAATCGCATAACCATTCCTTGCTAGACTGGATTCTCTCCTCAAACCCCAGCAGAATCCAATCCTCTGGCATCCTTCCTGATATTTTCAGTGACCATGCAATAGTGTACTGTGTAAGGAAAATTAAACCGCCCCATTCAAGCCCTAAAGTTCTCCTCACTAGAACATTTAAAAACTTTAACCCACAACAGTTTCTGGATGACCTTACCAACTGCCCATGGCACAGAATCGATTTAATTCCCGACCCTGATTCTGCGCTCGACTATTTCCAATCCGAGTTCTTAAAACTCTGCGATACCCATGCTCCACTACGCAAAATAAGGGTACGGGGGGCCCACCTTCCATGGGTTACACCTGACCTTATAGCACTCTACCAGTTCAGGGATGCCTTGTGGAAAAGCTACAAAGTAACTGGCACTACCAAGGATCTCAATCACTACAGATGCATGCGGAACATGTGCACAAGGCAAACAAGGCATGCAAAAGCACAATATTACTCTGACAATCTCCAACAAAATACATCAAACCCAGCTAACTTCTGGAAGGTTATCAACAATATATTCCAGCCTCCTAACCATCAACAACCAAGTAATATCACTAAGGGGGATATTACTCTGACAAACCCCACTGACATTGCAAATGCATTCAATGATTACTTTGTGGGGTGTGCCACTAACTTAGTAGCGAAACGCAGCACAAACCACAAACCTGAATCTCATCCTGGGAGTATCCCTACAGTCCCACCCCCTCCCAACACTGCCCACAATTTTCAATTTAGCCCAGTATCTGAAGAGGAGATTACACAAGCGCTCCTCAAACTAAAACTAAGCAGCCAATGTGGACCCGACTTACTACAATCTAGGTTCCTACGACTTGGTGCCCCAGCCATTGCCAAACCAATTGCGTCCATAGTCAACTTTATCCTGTCTGCAGGCCATATCCCTAAGACCTGGAAAACTGCCAGAGTTGTCCCAATCTTCAAAAGTGGGGACAAAAACACTGTCTCAAACTACAGGCCAATCTCACTTCTCCCAATTCTATCCAAAGTTATGGAAAAATGTGTCCACTCCCAATTAAGCGATTTCTACACCAAGACAAATTTCCCTAGCCAATTCCAGTCTGGGTTTCGTCCCAAACACTCCACCGTAACTACCCTACTAAAAGTTTGCAATGAAATCCAGTGTGGAATGGAACGGGGACAACTCACTGGTGCAGTATTCCTAGATTTTGCAAAGGCTTTTGACACAGTTGATCATGTTATCCTGCTTAACAAACTCCAGAGCTCTGGAATAGGGAAACATGCTTTAAACTGGTTTCAGTCCTACCTATCAGGAAGATCCCAACATGTGTCCATCTCAGGCTCTAACTCCAACCCCCTGGGTATCACCTGTGGTGTCCCGCAAGGCTCTGTTCTGGGCCCCTACTCTTCTCAGTGTTCATTAATGATCTTCCCACAGCTTGTAAGGAAGCCTCAATACACATGTATGCAGATGACACAATCCTATATGCACACAGCCATAGCCTCTCTGACCTTCAACACATACTTCAGTCTGACTTTTTGAGACTCGAAAACTGGATTTCCCAAAACAAACTGTTTTTAAACACTGACAAGACTGTAACAATGGTATTTGGGACCAAGACTAAATTTGTAAAGCTTCCAGTGACTGAGCTACTGATTAGAACCAACGCTAACACCACCCTAACACCTGTCACTAGTTTTAAATACCTGGGCTTATGGTTTGACTCCCACTTAACATTCGGGATGCACATTGATACCCTGACAACCAAGACCTATGCCAAACTAGGGGTACTTTACAGGAACAAATCCTCCCTAAGTCTCCTGGTCAGAAAGCGTATTGCACAGCAGATGCTAATGTCAATTATTGACTATGGAGATATAGTATATGGCTCGGCACCTCAAACCCACCTTAGCAAACTTGACACCCTCTACAATTCAATTTGTCGTTTTGTTCTCCAATGCAACTACAACACACATCACTGCGAAATGCTCAAAGAACTAGATTGGTCATCACTAGAGTCTAGGCGCAAAGTTCACCTTTCCTGTCTTGCCTTTAAATTCTTCATGGGTAAGCTACCCAGCTACCTGAACAAGCTTCTCACCCCTACCACTTATCACCTGAGATCAGACTCCAAAAGACTGTTCATGGTCCCAAGGCTCAACAAAGTATCCAGACGTTCCTCCTTCTCCTACCGTGCACCCCAAAACTGGAACAACCTACCAGAGACCCTCACATCCACCACCAGTTTAAGTTCTTTCAAATCTAAGGCTGTCTCACATTTTAACCTGGTCTGTAACTGTTTCATACGCTCATAATATATATTTTCTTTAACTGTGCATGCAATGTCTTGTATATAATGTATACCTTGGTCATTTATGTAACTGTACTTGTAACCATGTATTATTTGTTTTTCTCTGTGCCCAGGACATACTTGAAAATGAGAGGTAACTCTCAATGTATTACTTCCTGGTAAAATATTTTATAAATAAATAAATAAATAAATAATACAATTTATACTTTGGGGGAACTACCGAGTGTTGGGATATTGGGTGAATCCTGGGGGTTACCACTGTTATCATGTTGCTATTGTTACTATATGTGTGTGTCAGTAAATCGTTGTTATATACAGACGAGACCATGACTATTCTAAAGCTTGCCTTAAACTAGCCCGGTTACATTCTGGGTATGTGCTGTGTGTAACCTGGCTAGTTTAAGGCAAGTTTAAGGCATTTCTGCATTGACTAATGACCCATATGATTAACACAGCAGGGGTCCCTGGCAGTCCCATTCTGTTTGAATGGGACTGCCAGGGACCGCCGCTGTTAATCTGATGGGCCAATAATCAATGCAGAAATGCTGGATCTAGTTTAAGGTAAGTTTAAGGCATGTATCCAGCATGTACCTGGGTCTTGTTGGCGATTGCCACTGGTTTGTGTTAGAATAGTCGCAGTCTCTGCTGTACCTGTGTGTATTATTCATCACTGTATTGGTTCCTGGGAGGGGTTATCCTGCCAACGCTAGGATCCCTCATAAGTGGAGGCGCTGTACCGAGAGGAGAAAGAGCTCACCCCAGGCTCCCAGTAGCGGAAGCTTAGGTCTCCTGTGAGCAACAGGTATATCAGCACACATAGTTCCCTTAGTTATAGGGAAAGGGGGCTACACAAGGTAAGATCTTGTTTGCCTTTGCAGCTCCTAAATCCTTCTCAATCAAGGATTCTCCTAATTTATTCCCATTTAATTAGTAAATTGTCTGTTTATTCTTGTTTCCCAAACTCGTAACTGTACATTTATCTGCATAAAACCTAATCTAAAGAACATATACAGACCAGCGCCCAAAAAGAATCCAAAGTCCCTAATAGAGTCCAAACAGATGGAAGGGAAGATAATCCAAATGCTCCAAACACTGTAAAATCTCCAATCCGGGGTCCGTGACATAGGGACAGAAAGAAAAATAATAGTGTAATACGTAATGTTAAAATGGGACAAACAACATGAAACACTTAACAAAAGACAAACATAAAACAATCAAGCTGAAAGAAAAATAAATATTTAATAAAAAAACAGAGCCTGTTGCAGCGGGTCATCAAGGGGTTAAAACCCAAAACCCTACTTACAGCAGGACTGGAATAACAAGCATGTGTAGACAAGTGGGGCAGACGTGTTTAAAAGTGTTTATGCAATAATATATATAATAAAAATAAAATACAAAAACTTTTACCAATCAAGGTGAGTCTGCAGCTTGTTAGAATGGATGGCCCAATCATCACCAGAATACATCAAACCCAGCTAACTTCTGGAAGGTTATCAACAATATATTCCAGCCTCCTAACCATCAACAACCAAGTAATATCACTAAGGGGGATATTACTCTGACAAACTCCACTGACATTGCATATGCATTCAATGATTACTTTGTGGGGTGTGCCACTAACTTATTAGCGAAACGCAGCACAAACCACAAACCTGAATCTCATCCTGGGAGTACCCCCATAGTCCCACCCCCTCCCAACACTGTCCTCAATTTTCAATTTGGCCCAGTATCTGAAGAGGAGATTATACAAACGCTCCTCAAACTAAAACAAAGCAGCCAATGTGGACCCGACTTACTACAATCTAGGTTCCTACGACTTGGTGCCCCAGCCATTGCCAAACTAATTGCGTCCATAGTCAACTCTATCCTGTCTGCAGGCCATATCCCTAAGACCTGGAAAACTGCCAGAGTTGTCCCAATCTTCAAAAGTGGGGACAAAAACACTGTCTCAAACTACAGGCCAATCTCACTTCTCCCAATTCTATCCAAAGTCATGGAAAAATGTGTCCACTCCCAATTAAGCGATTTCTATACCAAGACAAATTTCCCTAGCCAATTCCAATCTGGGTTTCGTCCCAAACACTCCACCGTAACTACCCTGCTAAAAGTTTGCAATGAAATCAAGTGTGGAATGGAACGGGGACAACTCACTGGTGCAGTATTCCTAGATTTAGCAAAGGCTTTTGACACAGTTGATCATGCTATCCTGCTTAACAAACTCCAGAGCTCTGGAATAGGGAAGCATGCTTTAAGCTGGTTTCAGTCCTACCTATAAGGAAGATCCCAACATGTGTCCATCTCAGGCTCTAACTCCAACCCCCTGGATATCACCTGTGGTGTCCCGCAAGGCTCTGTTCTGGGCCCCTACTCTTCTCAGTGTTCATTAATGATCTTCCCACAGCTTGTAAGGAAGCCTCAATACACATGTATGCAGATGACACAATCCTATATGCAGTCGTAGTTGTTTGTGGAAAGTGAGCGACCCCGTCAGGAATACAACAAGTAAATAAAAAACATATAAAGCAATAATTGTGCAGTATTGTGATTATTTTTTGGCTTGTTCAAGAATCTTGGCTCTTGGGGAAAACCTACTTACAGCAACATAGAAGAAAATTCGCATTTGTCTGACTCTGTCAGGTAGTGGAGAAATGATGAGGTTTCTTTAAGGTGTACTTATATCCCCACTTGGTCTTGACACATATGGATAAGCTCAGAGTTGGCCTTTGGCCTTTGGATACGATCAGCCGTTCAGAGGGACGTGAAGTCACACGCCATTGCCGGCAGCAGGACTGGGGATAGAGGAGGACGGGGAGAAGCGACTGCGGGCGCACACAGCGCTAAAGATACCCTTATGTGCATTATATACATGTACAGAGTGTGAGTACATGTCTTTTAACTTGCTATTTATAAAATCCTGTTCTACAACCTACACCATCGGTCTATTTCTCTGCTCTTTGTCCACATATACCTTATGGGAATTTGAATCTTACCAACTCTGAGCTTATCCATATGTGTCAAGACCAAGTGGGGATATAAGTACACCTTAAAGAAACCTCATCATTTCTCCACTACCTGACAGAGTCAGACAAATGCGAATTTTCTTCTATGTTGCTGTAAGTAGGTTTTCCCCAAGAGCCAAGATTCTTGAACAAGCCAAAAAATAATCACAATACTGCACAATTATTGCTTTATATGTTTTTTATTTACATGTTGTATTCCTGACGGGGTCGCTCACTTTCCACAAACAACTACGACTGTACCTGTGGGAAATCAAAGCATATTTCCCTGGAAGGTTTGAGAAGTATCCTGTTGGGTAACATTATTTATTTTCATTATATTTATTGTTTGAATTTGATCACAAAACTGTGTATTTATTAGGGAACTGTGGCGCCTAGGCAAGTCATTTAAGTACAATCCTATATGCACACAGCCATTGCCTCTCTGACCTTCAACACATACTTCAGTCTGACTTTTTGATACTCGAAAATTGGATTTCCCAAAACAAACTGTTTTTAAACACTGACAAGACTGTAACAATGGTATTTGGGACCAAGACTAAATTTGTAAAGCTCCCAGTGACTGAGCTCTTGATTAGAACCAACGCTAACACCACCCTAACACCTGTCACTAGTTTTAAATACCTGGGCTTATGGTTTGACTCCCACTTAACATTCGTGATGCACATTGATACCCTGACAACCAAGACCTATGCCAAACTAGGGGTACTTTACAGGAACAAATCCTCCCTAAGTCTCCTGGTCAGAAAGCGTATCGCACAGCAGATGCTAATGCCAATTATTGACTATGGAGACATAGTATATGGCTCGGCACCTCAAACCCACTTTAGCAAACTTGACACCCTCTACAATTCAATTTGTCGTTTTGTTCTCCAATGCAACTACAACACACATCACTGCGAAATGCTCAAAGAACTAGATTGGTCAACACTAGAGTCTAGGCGCAAAGTTCACCTTTCCTGTCTTGCCTTTAAATTCTTCATGGGCAAGCTACCCAGCTACCTGAACAAGCTCCTAACCCCTACCACATGCAGCACTTATCACCTGAGATCAGACTCCAAAAGACTGTTCATGGTCCCAAGGCTCAACAAAGTATCCAGACGTTCCTCCTTCTCCTACCGTGCACCCCAAAACTGGAACAACCTACCAGAGACCCTTACATCCACCACCAGTTTAAGTTCTTTCAAATCTAAGGCTGTCTCACATTTTAACCTGGTCTGTAACTGTTTCATACACTCATAATATATATTTTCTTTAACTGTGCACGCAATGTCTTGTATATAATGTATACCCTGCTCATTTATGTAACTGTACTTGTAACCATGTATTATTTGTTTTACTCTGTGCCCAGGACATACTTGAAAACGAGAGGTAACTCTCAATGTATTACTTCCTGGTAAAAATATTTTATAAATAAATAAAAAATCACACGGAGCACAAGTAAAAGCGAAAAAGAACAAAGCGCACGACTCTCATAGCGTAAAAAAGTAATTATATTGTGACAATAATAAAGTGTAAATGATTGCACGTACAAGAAAGACTAATCATATAAGCAGGGCAAGTTTAGGGTACATGTTACCACTCTGGAAGATGGGAACTTGCTTTGTGGAGCTCCTTCATCATACACTGCTCCTGATCCAGTATACTAAATAGCAGCAGGGTTAGCCAAACAACGCTAGCAAGTATTGTCTGTAACACAGTACCCAATAAAGGTTATATTGAAGAGACAAATGGAAACAAATATCTCCTGCTCCGTCCGATCCGCTTCAGCTCAAAGCCCGTCAGGGACCAGCAAAGCTTCCGACTTGCCACACTCACAGACCAGGACTCTGACATCACCTCAACACGCCGTTGGTCCACTACAGCCCCCCCAGTGATCAGTGAAGTAAAGGAAAGTCCCGTGGGTAGCGCAAACAGGATCAAAGACGCTGGTAGTATTGCAGGAGAGTGTCCAATGTAGTATAAACAATCCTACATGTTTCGTAGCAAACTACTTCATCAGAGATCTTCCTCATATGTGCAGAAGTGAGCAGAATTTAAGGGCTACACATCCAGGCAGGAAAGCTACATTGCACTGGAGAAAGCCACAACGCCACAGTCTGACTGGGGGAACTGCGACAGACAGTGACCCACACAAGGTACTGATGCTGTGATCAAACTCTACTCCAGCACTTGTGGGGGGGGCAGGGGGGGAATAATAATAAAAACCTGTTGGTTTTAAAACGGCCGCTCAGAAAAAGAAAAAGTCTACAGAGACGCCTGTGAGAGCTAGGTACTCTGCAAGCAAAGTCTGCTCACCTGTAGGACTACCATCTGGGGTTCTAGCATATACAGAAAAAAATGCTACAATAGCACCTCCTGAGGTCAGGGGGAAGAATACACCTGATATCGCCAAAATGGAGGGCAAAATGTGGTGTTCCTATAATGAACCCAGCCACACTGAAGAGTGTCCCTTTCGGTCCTATAGATTTTTCACTCACATATTAGACGTGATGATCAGGCAGTGTGGTTGTTATAAGTTACCAACTTTTCTCCAAACAGGTTTACACAGGTATTATCCCATGGGAAGGGAGGGAAAACCCGCATATAGAAAAGAAAAAGCAAAAATAATATGATATTGCTTTTATTTTAAAAATCTCCAAAAGACAGCTACAATGTTTAATGCAGGGGTGCGCAAACTGGGGGGCACAAGATTTTCTGGGGGGGCGAGATGCTTACAGAGTCCCCACACTCTTCCCCACCACATTCAAATTAAATGTCGGGGCAGCGTGCAAGGCCTCTGTAACTCCATCTTACCTGGTCTCAACCGGCTTCTGGTTACGCATCGCCATGACAATGCGGCATCAAATTACGCCGTGAAGTCAAATGGCAATGCGTTGCTATGGCAAAAAGATGTCACAGGACATCGTTTTGTCAAATGGCGCCCCCAATGCCTGAGAGAAATTAAGAGGGGGGAGGGCATTCAGGGGGGTGCAAAGAAAAAAATTGCACAAACTATTTTTCTTTCAGCTTGATTGTTTTATGTTTGTTTTCTGTTAAGTGTTTCATGTTGTTTGTCCCATTTTAACATTACGTATTACACTATTATTTTTCTTTCTGTCCCTATGTCACGGACCCTCGGATTGGAGATTTTACAGTGATTGGAGCATTTGGATTATCTTCCCTTCCATCTGTTTGGACTCTATTAGGGACTTTGGATTCTTTTTGGGCGCTGGTCTGTATATGTTCTTTGTGTTCTCTCTGGTGTTGTTCTGCTAGTGTTCCTGGCTGCCCTGTACACATTGTGTTATTATTGTTAGTATTTTATTTTATTGCACGTAGCGCCTAAGCACTTTTCTTTGTGTTATAAAACCTAATCTGCTATTTATAAAAAAAACAATAAACTGTGCAACAAATGTATAAAATTGTGATGTTAAAACTAATAGTGAGTGAGTGAATATAACAACCTGATTGATTGATATAGTAAAAAGTGCACTAATAAAGTTTTAAGGAAACACAAACTTGTATTCCTAAAAGTGTTTAAGCAATAATATATATAATAAAAATAAAATACAAAAGCCTTTACCAATCAAGGTGAGTCTGCAGCTTGTTAGAATGGATGGCCCAATCATCACCAGAATACATCAAACCCAGCTAACTTCTGGAAGGTTATCAACAATATATTCCAGCCTCCTAACCATCAACAACCAAGTAATATCACTAAGGGGGATATTACTCTGACAAACCCCACTGACATTGCAAATGCATTCAATGATTACTTTGTGGGGTGTGCCAATAACTTATTAGCGAAACGCAGCACAAACCACAAACCTGAATCTCATCCTGGGAGTACCCCTATAGTCCCACCCCCTCACAACACTGCCCACAATTTTCAATTTGGCCCAGTATCTGAAGAGGAGATTACACAAGCGCTCCTCAAACTAAAACTAAGCAGCCAATGTGGACCCGACTTACTACAATCTAGGTTCCTACGACTTGGTGCCCCAGCCATTGCCAAACCAATTGCATCCATAGTCAACTCTATCTTGTCTGCAGGCCATATCCCTAAGACCTGGAAAACTGCCAGAGTTGTCCCAATCTTCAAAAGTGGGGACAAAAACACTGTCTCAAACTACAGGCCAATCTCACTTCTCCCAATTCTATCCAAAGTCATGGAAAAATGTGTCCACTCCCAATTAAGCGATTTCTATACCAAGACAAATTTCCCTAGCCAATTCCAATCTGCGTTTCGTCCCTAACACTCCACCGTAACTACCCTGCTAAAAGTTTGCAATGAAATCCAGTGTGAAATGGAACGGGGACAACTCACTGGTGCAGTATTCCTAGATTTAGCAAAGGCTTTTGACACAGTTGATCATGCTATCCTGCTTAACAAACTCCAGAGCTCTGGAATAGGGAAGCATGCTTTAAGCTGGTTTCAGTCCTACCTATAAGGAAGATCCCAACATGTGTCCATCTCAGGCTCTAACTCCAACCCCCTGGATATCACCTGTGGTGTCCCGCAAGGCTCTGTTCTGGGCCCTCTACTCTTCTCAGTGTTCATTAATGATCTTCCCACAGCTTGTAAGGAAGCCTCAATACACATGTATGCAGATGACACAATCCTATATGCACACAGCCATAGCCTCTCTGACCTTCAACACATACTTCAGTCTGACTTTTTGATACTCGAAAATTGGATTTCCCAAAACAAACTGTTTTTAAACACTGGCAAGACTGTAACAATGGTATTTGGGACCAAGACTAAATTTGTAAAGCTCCCAGTGACTGAGCTCCTGATTAGAACCAACGCTAACACCACCCTAACACCTGTCACTAGTTTTAAATACCTGGGCTTATGGTTTGACTCCCACTTAACATTCGTGATGCACATTGATACCCTGACAACCAAGACCTATGCCAAACTAGGGGTACTTTACAGGAACAAATCCTCCCTAAGTCTCCTGGTCAGAAAGCGTATCGCACAGCAGATGCTAATGCCAATTATTGACTATGGAGACATAGTATATGGCTCGGCACCTCAAACCCACCTTAGCAAACTTGACACCCTCTACAATTCAATTTGTCGTTTTGTTCTCCAATGCAACTACAACACACATCACTGCGAAATGCTCAAAGAACTAGATTGATCAACACTAGAGTCTAGGCGCAAAGTTCACCTTTCCTGTCTTGCCTTTAAATTCTTCATGGGCAAGCTACCCAGCTACCTGAACAAGCTCCTCACCCCTACCACATGCAGCACTTATCACCTGAGATCAGACTCCAAAAGACTGTTCATGGTCCCAATGCTCAACTGAGTATCCGGATGTTCCTCCTTCTCCTACCGTGCACCCCAAAACTGGAACAACCTACCAGAGACCCTCACATCCACCACCAGTTTAAGTTCTTTCAAATCTAAGGATTTCTCACATTTTAACCTGGTCTGTAACTGTTTCATACGCTCATAATATATATTTTCTTTAACTGTGCATGCAATGTCTTGTATATAATGTATACCCTGCTCATTTATGTAACTGTACTTGTAACCATGTATTATTTGTTTTACTCTGTGCCCAGGACATACTTGAAAACGAGAGGTAACTCTCAAATGTATAACTTCCTGGTAAAAATATTTTATAAATAAATAAATAAAAAATCACACGGAGCACATGTAAAAGCGAAAAAGAACAAAGCGCACGACTCTCATAGCGTAAAAAAGTAATTATATTGTGACAATAATAAAGTGTAAATGATTGCACGTACAAGAAAGACTAATCATATAAGCAGGGCAAGTTTAGGGTACATGTTACCACTCTGGAAGATGGGAACTTGCTTTGTGGAGCTCCTTCATCATACACTGCTCCTGATCCAGTATACTAAATAGCAGCAGAGTTAGCCAAACAACGCTAGCAAGTATTGTCCGTAACACTGTACCCAATAAAGGTTATATTCAAGAGACAAATGGAAACAAATCTCTCCTGCTCCGTCCGATCCGCTTCAGCTCAAAGCCCGTCAGGGAACAGCAAAGCTCCCGATTCGCCACACTCACAGACCAGGACTCTGACATCACCTCAACACGCCGTAGGTCCACTAGAGCCCCCCCAGTGATCAGTGAAGTAAAGGAAAGTCCCGTGGGTAGCGCAAACAGGATCAAAGACGCTGGTAGTATTGCAGGAGAGTGTCCAATGTAGTATAAACAATCCTACATGTTTCGTAGCAAACTACTTCGTCAGAGATCTTCCTCATATTTTTGCAGAAGTGAACAGAATTTAAGGTCTACACATCCAGGCAGGAAAGCTACATTGCACTGGAGAAAGCCACAACGCCAAAGTCTGACTGGGGGAACTGCGACAGACGGTGACCCACACAAGGTACTGATGCTGTGATCAAACTCTACTCCAGCACTTGTGGGGGGGGGGGGGGGCAGGGGGAGAATAATAATAAAAACCTGTTGGTTTTAAAACGGCCGCTCAGAAAAAGAAAAAGTCTACAGAGACGCATGTGAGAGCTAGGTACTCTGCAAGCAAAGTCTGCTCACCTGTAGGACTACCATCTGGGGTTCTAGCATATGCAGAAAAAAATGCTACAATAGCACCTCCTGAGGTCAGGGGGAAGAATACACCTGATATCGCCAAAATGGAGGGCAAAATGTGGTGTTCCTATAATGAACCCAGCCACACTGAAGAGTGTCCCTTTCGATGCTATAGATTTTTCACTCACATATTAGACGTGATGATCAGGCAGTGTGGTTGTTATAAGTTACCAACTTTTCTCCAAACAGGTTTACACAGGTATTATCCCATGGGAAGGGAGGGAAAACCCGCATATAGAAAAGAAAAAGCAAAAATAATATGATATTGCTTTTATTTTAAAAATCTCCAAAAGACAGCTACAATGTTTAATGCAGGGGTGCGCAAACTGGGGGGCACAAAATTTTCTGGGGGGGTGAGATGCTTACAGAGTCCCCACACTCTTCCCCACCACATTCAAATTAAATGTCGGGGCAGCGTGCAAGGCCTCTGTAACTCCATCTTACCTGGTCTCAACCGGCTTCTGGTTACGCATCGCCATGACAATGCGGCATCAAATTACACCGTGGAGTCAAATGGCAATGCGTTGCTATGGCAAAAAATGTCACAGGACATCGTTTTGTCAAATGGCGCCCCCAATGCCTGAGAGAAATTAAGAGGGGGGGAGGGCATTCAGGGGGGTGCAAAGAAAAAAATTGCACACACTCGGTTTAATACACCCAATTAGAAGAAACCTTACTGTTGCTTCAATCCCCCACAGAGATCCTGACACAAATGTAGTTGACATTGGGTAACAAGTCCAGGGATGCATTTTCTGTACTTGGCAAAGCATGACTTGGTTTGAAGGTGGTCTCTAGTCGTGCCAAAGCAAATCTGTAAGAAGTATTTGCCACCTTGTTCCCTTTTGAATCCTTCTAAGCTCTAAGCTCGGGCAAATGTTCCAGACATATGGCGTTTTCAGTTTTTTACAGAGAAGGTCATTGAGGACACAAAATGTGTAAAGAAAGACTCTTATCTATATTTCAATAAGCCTCAGGTAAATATTCTCATAACCTACTGTTTAGTTGACAGTTTAAGATACTATAATAGTATAAGTTCTCAAATTATTCACTTGAATTTTAAGTGAAACCATTTGCCATAATTTTATTATTTTATAGAGATTTTTGTATGCTGGCCAATTAATTTACAGCAGTCATAGTAGTTCTGTATTCCTGGAAATTAAGAAGAGAGCATAAAACATGTATTTGTAATTGATTTATGTTATATTTGGCACTGGGCAATTACTGTACATTATTATGGTTGGATGGAAGCATACAATTCTAATGTATTGCCACCGACATAATTTTAAAATGTTTTACTTATATATTTTTCATCATTCTATAATATATTAAATGCATGGTGTGCACAAATCTACTCGGTTTTAAGCACTGTTTGTAAAGCCATTTCTAATATATACAATCATTGTGTTTTGTGTTTACTTAGTATTTTTGCATTAAGAATATTTAGAACTATATTTTCCTGCACAGAATCAAATCAAACGTAGCAAGTAAAAACATCAAAATTAACTTTGTTTGTGGGGGGCTCATGCAAAGAATTGAACTGACTGGCCGGTTTCTAGCTCTTTAGGTAGCGGGCACAAAATAGCTACGTTTGTGAGGTGGAAGCCCTTACTTCTCAAAAAATAGACTGTAAAGTGTGTTGTCTATCCCACATAACTGATTCAATACCTGTGTAGCCATGGCTGGTTCTGGCTATTCCTCTGCCCTCCCTAACACGTAAATCCTGGTAGGTGCAGGCATTGTTAGGTCTATCTTTGGTTTACCCCTCCCCTCTGCAGCTTCCTTGAGTCCTGGGTGCAGACCTGGTGCCCTCCCATTCTGCTCTAAGGAAGAGGCACATCTAAATTGTAGTTAGTGTAGATCTCCCCAGTTTCTTGAGTGGATATGCAGCTCTGACTCTGAATACTGGGAGTTGTAAGCTGTTTCTCACCCTGCGGGATGAGACTGTGTGATCAGTCCACTAGGGGACTGTGAGAAGGCCCAAAGCCATATCGATACAGAGACCATCCAGAGGCCTGGGATCAGAAGAGTATTCACTGTATGACCTGATGTATGCAATGGATGCCAAATAAAGAGACCTCTGTTTAATATACTTCTGGCCTGAGTTTGCCATCAATCAGGGGAAGTATGCGCTGGTTCTGTCGCGGGGACTGTCTCCAGCACTCCTGGAGCCGGTGGCGGATGGAGGCGCTAACATTGCAGAGAAAGAACCAAGCATCCTACGTCAAAAAGTCTGTCCTCTTGTCCCCACATCATCACGGACCCTCAGCTCTCCTGCAAACAAACAGGTTCTATGCACCACACACCAGTAGCAAGGGCAAATCTCCCATGGGGTAGGGTAGGGGGGAGGGGAGGAAGCAGCACTACACCTGCAAATGGGGAAAACAGCAACAGTCCCATGTAGTGGACTTTTATCTGCGGGATATGCAGACTTGTCTGTTCTTTCCACGGTACGTATAGAACCTATTTTTCTTTTTCCACCTTTTTGCTTTGGACGGCTTCGTTCCATCAGGGGTACTGGGGTCTCATTCTATTTTTGAAACTTCAGCATCCACACCATGCTTTTCTTGCAATTGCATTAGCTGGCAGGAATATTCGGGGTCATAGAGACAAGTGTGTTCGGTGCGTACCGGGTTTAGGCACGTCCACCATCCTAGGAGTGTTTTGTGGGTGCATCTTATTTCGGGTTCCCCATTAGAGATATTTTCATCCTTATCCTCATAGCGCCGCATTTTCCTTGTGACCACGGCGCGTTGCTTGCTGCTATAATTCCTTGGCTTGCTGCCATTTTTTTTCCTCTGGCTGCTGCCCTTTTTCTGGGGCCACATAGGCTTCCTCATCATAATCAGAATAAGGCCTGAATGGACACTACTCTGTGTGGCTGGGCTCTTTATATCAGGAACACATTTTCTTCTCTGTTTTTGCAATCTGTACTTAACTTCAGCTTGGTGGTCATTTTAAAATCTCAGGGTTTTTTTTTCACACAAGTGGTGGGGTAGACTCTGGTCACAGCATCAGTCCCTTGTTTGGGTCACCGTCTGTTGCAGTACCCCCAGTCCAACTGTGGCATTGTGGCTTTCTCCAGTGCAGTGTAGATTTCCTGTCTGGATGTGTTGCCCTTTAATTCTGGTGACTACTGCACATGTTTGTTTTTTGCTAAGTTTGTTGCAGGAACTGTATGCAGACAACAGCACAATAAAAATCACAGACAGTCTCCGGGGCCACCTCTCATCCCAACTTCTGACATCATATGTAAGAGAGGTATGCAAATGGAGACCGTTTAAGGTGAAATTAACATACCGTATGGTTTTATTGAGCCTGTCCCTTTAAACAGCACAGCAAACAAAAATATAGAAAAATGACAAACATCTATCCCTTTGTAAGTGCTAACTTACTTCCCCCAGCCCCTCTCTTACAAGACTGGGAGGATAAGCCCCTTTACAGCCTACCACCCCAAAGTCTCAGCAGTACCTTACAGCAGGTGGCCC